>NC_141083.1:27690546-27850546 GCF_041138505.1 Cibotium barometz
TTGACTCTTAACTCTTTGTTCATGATAATAAATAATGTATTCCCTACCCTACCAGCTTTGAATAAAAGCTTAGTTTAGCCATTCTCTTTACGTACAATCTAGAGCCTACCCTACCACCCCACCTAGCATTGCCTACAAATTAAAAACAATATCCCTTTCAACCCTCCTAGGTTTTTTGCACAATAATATTAGTTCATCTTCAAAGTGTAATAAGTTTCCTCCTTTAAACATTAGGAATATACATTCTTATTACCAACTCACACTTCACATCACAACACCCATGTCCCTACCAACATGCTACCCTTCCATATCAATACTTTTACAAGACAAAGTGCACTTATATAATCCCATCGCATTAAGACATGTGGAGGCCACACACCATCTATGCTAATTTTCTTTGTTTCCTTGTGGTAGTATAGTTTTATTATGTAAGGATGTTTTCAAGTGATACGAAAACTTCAACGTTTGATCTATATGACATGATGTATAGTTTCCTTATAGTAGTATAATTTTATTGATCAAGGATGTCATCAAGTAATACAAAAACTTCAACATTTGAGCGATATAAAATGTGTGTGCCATGCCAAAATACTAGAGGGAAATGATTCTCCTTTGAACTTACATGGTGGGTTGACTTTTGAAAGCATATGGCTTCATGCATATGTGGTGGGTTGACTTCTCAACACATGTGCCTACATGCATATTCATGAGGAGTAAATATTGTTACCCTTAGTAACATATTTTATCTTATGATTTACACCTTAAGCTAGGGATTAATATCTCACTCTACTCATGATTTACACCTTAAGCTAGCCACCAATTTTTACCTTATGATTTACACCTTAAGCTAGGCACCAATATCTCACTCTACTCACTATATATTTAGCCCATTCTATGTATCCTGGGAGAATTCATCTTTTATGTGGGAGGAAGAGAGGTGGGATCAAATTTATAATTTACTTAATAGGGATTGGGAGTAGGATGGATGTGGTAGGTGTAAAAAGAGACCTTTTGTAAATGGTAGCTTTTATCTTGTAAATATAAATATAAATACATATAATTACCCAAAAAAATTATTGGTGAAAGTATCCATTCCCTATAGACTATTGGAGAACTTGTTCTAATGTTGCAAGAGTTTCACTTTCTAGAGTAAATCTTGACATTTTATAGCTAGCACTAGTAGAGAAAAGAAACACGTGCAATATGCATGGGCCTATTAGATTGCTAGGTAATCATAGAATTTGATGGGTATTATAGATAGGTAGCATAAAGAGACTACAAAAAATGAATCTTTATCAAATTTTACATTTGCATTCTTTAGACTATTCTTCATTAAAAATAAATTATCTTCATGTTCTCTTGCTAAAGATGAAAATAATGTTATACATCAACCTCTAATAATGCATAATGTAAGGACTGTGGAAGAACCGATAACTTTAAATGACAACAACACTAGGAGATTAACAAACCAGTAGAAGAAGTTAGAAAAGTAGCAAAAGAAGGAGCAAGGTAGAAGGCCAATGTAAGCGGCCAAAGCAATCAACTTACAAATGCCAGTCAAGTGACAAAATGACAGGTTTTCAAGTAGTAAAAGTAGAACTGCGAAAACCACTATTGGAATAGACTAGTGCAGGTTTAGCAAGTCAGGAAGAGCTAGTCATTTCTTATACAAGTCTCGATGAATATAACAAGCAGTAGAAAGTAGTAGTCGAAAGCATCTAGAATTTGTATCTCAGCACTATATATAGAAATCACTGAGTAGCAGTAAGGAATTTTGACTTTTGATTTTTGAAACTTGGCATATAGGACTATTGATGTTTGTAATTGGGTACTCTGCAATTCATGGAACACTTCTAAAACTGTAAACAAGTCTTATCAATTAAATGGCAATCATCTTGTTATGTTTAATGTAATAAATATCTTTTACTGCTTTTACATGTATTACCAAGCATAAAGGGTATAAATACTTACAAGCCTAATAGTGTGTGTGTGTGTGTGCGCACACGTTAGAGTTCAAGTGTTTAAACCCCCTTTCCACATGCAGTCAAACCTCACTAGTGAATAACAAACAAAGATAAACAAGAATCCACCAAAGTAGGCAACACTAATGTTTAATTTTGAAGGACTTGAGAGAAGAATACAAGAAGACTAGGTGCAGATGTCTAGGGAAAAGTTAAGCTAAGCTAAAGAACGTAGGAACCATCGCATGGAGTAGCCAAAGAGAAGCAATTGAAGAAGCCTAGGGACACTCAAGCAATGAAAGGAAAGAATGACAAACCAAAAGGAGACAAAGGCTAGAAAGATAGATAGGCTAAAGGACTAGATAAGGTGAGAAGCCAAGAAAAAGAAAGCAGGAGCAGGATAGCCTTGAAAAAGAAGACTATAAGAAAAGCCAAGAAGAGAGCAAAAGCAGGAAGGGCCCCAAAAAAAGAAGACTAGTAGGAAGACCAACAAAGAATAAGGAAGAGTTGGGAGAACCCTAGGAAAGAATTTTGGCAAAGAAGGTTGGAGATTCTAAACAGGAGAACCAAGAGAGTTTTAAATAGAAGAATAGATACTTGCAAAGGAGCCAAGGATAGGAAAAAGAAAGCTAAGATGACTTCATAAATCACTGACAAAAAGTCTAGGAAAGAAGAGGGATCCCAGAGCATTCCAATAATAGAAAGTGGGATACTTAGAGGGAGCCTAGACATCCTTGTAATATAGAAATCGGGATGGTCAAAGGGATCCTAGAGCATCCCTGCAATAGATATCATGATGCTTAGAGGGAGCTAGAAATTAGGATGCTCTAAGGGATCCCAAAGATCCCAATAATAAAAACCAATCAAGAATCCAAAAAGAGAATAAAATAATATGGCACAGTGGAAAGAGATAACAAGACAAAGCACAATAGACAATGCAATAGATACACAATGGAGAGAATTTAAAATTTGGTTATACCAAAGAGGTACAAGTGATGGTGCTATCCACCCGTGTGCTCTCAAGTAGAGCTTAGATGCGATCTAGACAGACTCTAGATGGAGTTTGTACGAGGTCTAGAAGGGGGTGGATACTCACAAGCATTGGATGCCTTAGCTCACGGCAACCATGTCCATATATAGTACTGTAGGCAGTGTGGTAGACGCGTATACAACGAGGGCAGTTACACTCTGCATAGACAGGGTCACCGCCCACGTATCAAGAATGCGGCCCACCACCTACTAATGATGGACCTAGTATCCGAGGGAATATTCTAGAAAATATTCCTCAACCATCGCCTTGGGGCTTCCTCCCCCGAACCCCTGCCAAGGGGACTGCAGAGCAGGCAGCAGCCCCCTAGGACCCCCCAGCCAGGGGGCGATGCCCCAGATCCTAACACTCGTACCCTTGATCATCTCCTAACCATCATCAATGGTCACAATAATGACCCCATTGGCATCTAAGCCGGGGTTCCCACTAAAGACATATGCACCATGGCTACTCCTCATATGTAATGGGGGCCTAACAAATGTGCATTATACATCAAAGTGAGATACATATACTGAGAGGCGGGCATTGAGTGTATACTAACAGAGAAGAGCAGGAAAGGTCCTAAGAAAAGGGACTTGTGGAGATGCCAAGAAAGAAATACCAAAGACCTAGAAAATATTAGCAAAAGAAGTCAAGATGATAACAATCGGGGGAATCCTAAAAAAGGGACTTGTGGAGATGTCAGGGAAGAGAAAACAAATACCAAAGACCTAGAAAATATTGGCAAAAGAAGTCAAGATGGACAACGATATAGGTGCAGAGGAGTCAAGATGACAACATCCGAGGAAATCTTGGAAAATAAAGTGGGATCACAAGGTAAAGAGAAGGCACGGATCAACAAGAGCCTAATTAAAAAG
Source organism: Cibotium barometz (assembly GCF_041138505.1). Taxonomy (NCBI): domain Eukaryota; kingdom Viridiplantae; phylum Streptophyta; class Polypodiopsida; order Cyatheales; family Cibotiaceae; genus Cibotium; species Cibotium barometz. Next base: position 27,694,413 of record NC_141083.1, read on the forward strand.
ATGAACAAAAAAACAACCCAGGAAGTGAACAAACAAAGTTCAAGAAAAGACGTGTAGGATAGTCTAGGGAGAGCCAATACCAAAACCTACCCCAAGATGGGAATGGAAGAGGAGCCCAAAGCAAGTAACATTGAAGACCAAAAACATGATCAATGTGACACTAGACCATATTAACGGTAGAACCAGAGGATCAGTTCATAGAAACTCTAATACCAAAGCAAGAAGTATCAGACCACTACCAAGATCAAGAAGAAGAACTGTAACCTAACAACTTTCTCTCCAACATAGATCTATCACCAACTCAATAGTACACAACTCTCTGCTGGGGCAACTCAAATTATGGTGGAATGTCGAGGAGAATTGTTAGAAGGAGCAGTGAATGTTCTACTTAAAGATACCAGGAGAGGAAACTTAAACTCAAAGGAATGACCCAAACAACCTTTAAACATTAGGCTAGCATAGCATTGCTTGGTAAAACCCTTGGGTATTATCTTAAATATCATGGCTAGGCTGTGTAAAGAAAACTTAGAATTATCATTCATAGCCCTAGAGAACATAGTGACCTACCCTAACCATGGCTTAAGGCAAAGTAGTCCATGACTAGAAATCGGAACTTCTAACTTTCACTATTTTTAGGAGAAGATTCTACAAATTGATTACTTTTCCCAGACTTAGGGATTGACTATTATCCAGAAATAGAGCCAAAAATTGGTACCTTAGAAGATTGAATCGTGGAGAAAAATGTATTGCATTTTGGCATGGAGAGCTTCAACCAAATGCAAGACGAGTAGTTCTATGATGTGAGGAGGGAGAACCTTAAGGATATCAAGGGAAAATAGCAAAGCAGGCAAAAAGAAACATAAGCGAGAATTGCTGAGACTCCCAGGAAGCATGCAATTTTAAAAGACATGAAAACCTAAATCCTACAAGTAAAAGTCTGAAAACACAAACTAAAAAGAGAAAGGGGCCAAAAAGAGCACTTGTTTTCCATGGAGAGCAACCATGGACAATCATCTAATGGATCTAAAAAGGAGTGGGATGATGCCATCAAATCAAAAGGAAAATCAAAAGGAGAGGTAAAATGTGGGAATCCTAAATGGAAAGGGTCATTTCTCATTCTTCTCATTTTCATCATCATCATCATCTTCTTCCATCATTGTGCATACAACTCTCTACTCCAAACACTGTTCTCCTTTCTATTCAAAAGGAGTAGGGTGATGTCATCAAATCAAAAAGAGAGGCAAGAGGTGGGAATCCTAAATGGAAAAGGTCATTTCTCATTCATCTTCTTCTACTTCCATCATTGTGCATACAACTCTCTACTCCAAACCCTCTTCCTCTTTCTATTCTCCACCTGCAAAGATGCTAAGAATAAGCAGAGAAGTAACAAGGAGATATGAGCAATACATGATGCAAGTAGGGCTATGGTAGTTTAGCTAGGTGGACTTTAACTTCTCTGAAGATGCCACCACACTTTAGAAGCTTTACACAACTTTAACATCATAAGAAAGCTGGTGAAAGCCAAAGGTGTCAAAATCTCCATCGACAAAGACATATATTGCCCAACGATTCCACTCACCCCAAGAGTCAAATCGGTTAATCTTGATGGAAATTAAACTAAGAGAAAAGGAAGGCACAAATATAGAAATCTTTCTATTTAGCATCTTAGACCCAGTCTTGATGAGTAGATATTATGGTTGATAGGAGAAGAATCTTACTAAAAATTGGGATATACAACATCAACAAGCACGATTTATGAATGCTCACATTTCCCAAAGACATAAAGGTGAATTTTACCAAATTACTAAAAGTAGGAGACTACTTAAGACTAGTAATAAAGGCCGGACCATTTTTAAATTTAGATGGCCTAGTGTGAAAACTTACTTACTTGTATGATATTGAATTTTGTTGGTGTCATGGATACATGTTAGATAGGTTTGGTTTGTAGGTTTTCTTCTTGTATTAGCTTCCCCTTAATTCCCTACCTTTGTGAGAGAGAATCATCATGAAGAACCATCTCTCGTTGCCTCCATATAGGCATAGAGAGCTCTCCCTTCATCCCTTTGGCAAAGAAGCATTCCGGTGTGACAACGGAGTGAGCACACGAAGGATGAGCTAGCACACCCACATAGGGAAGTTACAGTTTACGGCCCTAAGGCAAGAACCAACCACACATGCTTCGGCAAGGCTAAGGTAAGCTATTAACTTGAACATATTTAGTGACACTGCCAAGGACTAGCCTAGGAATTAGCTCCATTCATCCATCCATTCCAAGCTATTGGGATCACCTAATATTGCTCAGTATTGTTGATTAGGAGATCACACTCTGAAAAACATACCATTTTGGAGCCTTGGATGTTTTTTGCTACCTTTGATTTTGATTTGAAGTTTATTTGCATCAGGGCATTATGCATATCTTGGAAGGGGAAAACCCTAGTTTCTTGGCGATTTACATTATTTTGGAGCCCATAAGGTTTTGATCTTGTTGTTTTGAGGCAATGAGTAGCTTAGAAATTATGATTAGGAGTGGAATCCACTCCAAAAACATAAGCATTAAGCTCCATTAAGTATGGATTAGAGTGGGATAGTTAATTTTTGTTCATTATTTCATGTTTTTTCATGCATTGTTTGAATTAGTAGCTTAGAAACATACAAATCCAACAAAAAACAATTAAAAAAACACTTCATTACTTACATGACAACCATTATCTAGCATTAGGACTCTTAATCATTTCCCATTAAGTCTAAAAAACCTCAAAAAATTCTTAAAAGTTACAATTAGGCCAAACAAGCTCTTGAGTTACAGGTGTGAGCATGTAGTCCTGCAAAAAAAGATGTAAGTCAACACGCATGAGCCTAGAGATGTTAGTCAACAAACATGAGCTGTGACACGTGAGTCATGAGCTCTGAGTCTAGAGGCATAAACTAACAGACATGAGTCTAGAGATAAGTAAACCTAATATTCTACCAACCATTTATTACTTCCTTAAAGACATACCTACTCATGTCCTTTAAGGATAAGGATTTTCTTGTCATACAATATGTAGGAGCTACAATTTTTAAGTAAAATTCTTATCCTTTATAACAATTAGGACATTAAAGTATAATTATTACACCCAATATTTCCATGCCCAATAATTACACACCAAGGTCTAGTGCATAAAATTAAGTGCCTCAGGTAGGCCTATTTTATAAAAGTAAAGTATGTGAGCCTAGTTTATACAAAAAAGGCATAAGCTTATAGACATGAGTCTACATGCGTGAGCCGACATGTGTGAGTCTATAGACGTGAACTTGGAGACATGAACCTATAGATGTGATCCTAGACACATGAACCTATAGACGTGATCCTAGGCACATGAACCTATAGACGTGATCCTGGGCACATAATTCTAGAGACATGAACCTGGGCACATAATTCTAGAGACGTGAACCTAGAGACACGAGACTAGCAAAAAAGGTTCAAAAAGGTTTTTAAAAAATCTCAAAACTCATTTAAAAAATAAAAAAAAGAACAAAACCCATTTTTGTGTCATAAAAAAATAGCTTGAGCAGAATATACATGTTTGAAATCAATTTTAGACCTGATTCAAGAAGTACTAAAGAATGTTTCACCATAGGGAAACCCTTGATACAAACCTAATTTGGACAAATTGTTGGAAATAACAATTTGTCCAAATTAGGTTGACTACATTGTTGGAAACAACAATGTAGTCAACTATAGTGCATCAAATCACACTTCCTTAAACCCACCCAGCCTTCAGTCCTAGAAAATGACCAACACTTAACAGAGCACTTCTCCCTATTAAGAAGGCAAAACTCCTTCGGATCCACCTCAAGCAAGGAGCTTTGAAACGAGATGAGCCAACTAAATGTAGACATGAGCGAAGGAACAATGAAACACCTAGACAAAAGAGCCACCATAGTCCTTTAAGCCTCAAAATCACCACAACTGGCTCTGTAAACATCACCACACAAACTTCATGTAAAGGGTGATACATAGCCCTATTTTGGGCAAATCTCTAGTGAAGGGTATTAAATCGCCCTATTTTGGGAAAATTAGTGAAGAAGCGAGAGTAGGACAAGTAACCTTGAGGTTTTCTCCCTCTTAAGAAGCAGTCAAACTATGTCAGACGCCATAATTATTTCAAACATTTGGTGTCGATCACATAAGTTGGGTTTATCCCAAGCTCACCATGATCGACAAGTAGCCCAACAACCATAGTTATGGCATCGGGACATCACATCTCTTTTACTATACCATTAGGTATGAACGTTCCCCCCAATACACCAAACAACAAGCACACACAATGCAACCATGAGCCCACTCTCCACAAGAGCTCATCCATAGAAGTGCCTTTACCATGGAACCAAGTTCCAACTCTTCTCCAATGGTCTCTAATTAGACGAGGAACATGGAACACGAAGAAGGGTAAAGAGCCAATGTCAAGGACTATCTCAAACTAAAGGAACCCACAAGAGAAATCTCATAACGTGTCCTCAACCTACATCCTCGAAGCCAAGCCGACAGAGGACAGGTCCATATTGGAAATTGCATAGCCTAACCTCATATAGGGCTAAAGATCTCATATCTTGAAAGAGAGGATTTTGTGTAATCACTCCCTTATGTTCTACCACCACGTGAATATGTAGAAGACATGCTTAGGATGGCATTTAAAATGGGAAGGGGGGTTGCCACAAACATGATATCTAGAGGATTAGAGTTGGGCAAAACAAAGCCAATCCACATCTCAAGGATGATGACCAAATTTGATGGAATTGGAGATCCCATTTAGTATATCTAGAGAAGTTCGACCAAATTTATGAGGCCATGGGAAGGATTTATGATCCCACCAAGATCTGATCATTCAGACTTTGACTTGAAGGTAAAGTAGGCCAGTGGTAGGTCTCTAAACTACATAAAAAGGCTAGCCTACAAGGTCTTGAGACACACGTCCATTGTGGAATTCTCACCTAACAAGGCGAGATGAAACCCCATCGCATAGAATTATAACCTTAAGCAAGAGGAGGGAAAAACAATGTGGGACTATATTGCTAGAATCAAATACCTCCACATGAGATACTGCACCCCGACTAGATAATTTATTGCTTATTGAACGATTTATGATCAATCTTAAGAGCAAGAGGCTTTACGACGATCTCTACAGGTCTAGACACTACATTATTCAATGAGTGTTTCCCCAAGGCAATAGACCTAGTATACAATCTGAAGGACGTAAAGTCATCCATCACCATCGAAACCATCTCTATAGGTCTAGACACTACATCCTTTGATGAGTGCTGCCACAACAAGGCAATAGACCTAGTAGATAAGTCTTCAACCCTAACCAAGAGATAGGGGATGCATCATCCAAAGCCTCATAGGCCAAGGGTGCCCAACCAACACCAGCTAAAGTCCTATTCAAGGACATGAGCATGGATAAGTTGGTAGAGATTCTATTAAATTGTTTAGGCCGAAAGTAGCACAATCCTAGCCCCAAAACCAAGGCCAATCCTAGCCAATTTCTCAAGCGAGACACCCATATTAATTTCCACAAAGAGATTTGGTTTGTTGGTATGCAATGTGTCTAATGCTGAGACCTAGACATGACCAAAAATATTGTGCTCATTGCCAGAACATTGTGTTTAATGTTGAGACCTAGACACATCCAACAATATTCCTAGCACCATGGAAATTATGATACAGCCCATTGTTGGTACTAGAGGGAAACCCAGCACCGTAACCTATTTCCACATCACAATAACCTATGCTCCAAGCACTAAAGCAACCATTATCCCTAATTCAGTGGTAATTTATGAGAACCCTATGCCACCAATGCCTTGCCCACCTTTTGTATTACCACCCCAATTGGTTCCTCCTGGCATCATCTACTACAAAGCAGGAGCCCCATGTAACAAAAGTTTTACCCAACCCCCAAGACCTGTTGGATCCCCATCAAGATATTACAAGATCAAGGCTTCTATGACAAAACCCTTTTGCTTGGGTCCCAAAAACTTTGCAGATTGCACCCCAATCTCCAAAGCCAAAGAGAGTAAGGTGATGGCCTATGTTCAAGCCCAGCAAAATGACATCCCATCGAGTCCTAACCAAGTAGCTGAAGCACAAGGCTTCTGTAAAAGGAACCCCTATACTTGGGTTATGAAGTCACAAAATCCCACACCATAGTGGAGACCAAAAGCCATGCCTTAGGCCAACTCCAAATCTTAAGCAGGAATGACAACCAATGGGTTCCACCTTGACTCATGTTTTGACATGACCTTTTGGATGCAAAGCAATAAGAGGTAGTACCTTTCCCATGTGTTGAGTCCTTACCACCAATCCATGTTTCCATTGAAGAAGAGCTACCCATGGTGCCAAACAAGCCATGAACCGTAAGGTTCATAAATATCACCAAACAACCCCATAATGCATGTGTGCACTGTGTCGCAACACCAAGTTGCTAGCTAGAACTGGAAAGACAAAGCTCAATTAAACACACTAGTAGGGCAATACATCAAGGCTTTCATCATGGATGGGCAAGCGACTCTTCACCTTTGCTTAGTGAGGCCACACGGTAAGCTGACCTTAAAACCCTATTGTGCATATGTAACGTGACACTTCCTATTAATTATACATACACATATACTTGGAAATGATAAAAAACTTGAAACTCAAAACAAAACTAAAGACGACCAAAAATTAAAAAAACGCACATACACACACCCACACTTACCCACCTGCACCCACACATACACGTGCACGGACACTCATCCCCCTCTAAAAACTACCACCCCTTAGCCCCTTTTAAATTTTATGCCCCTTAAACCCTTTAAAATTCTTTCCCTAAAATTTTAAAGCACCCCCCTTTGAAAAATTTTCTACACACAAGCAAAACTTGAGACAAAAGAAAAGTGCCACATTATCACGTAAACTCACATGTGCCACATCATCACCCTTCACAAAAATCTTTTTTTTTGAAGAGTGCCACATCATCACATTGGCTCATGTATGGTGCAACATCATCACCTAAAAAAATCTTTTAACAAAGTGCCATATCATCACGTACGCTCTCATGTGCCACATCATCATGTAAGCTCACATGTGCCACATCATAACTCCTTAAAAAATTCTTGAAAAAAAATTACCACATCATCATATAAACTCATGTATGTCACATCATCAACCAAAAAGACGTATCTTTTTATATTTTTTATATTTTATATTAAAAGAAAAAGAAAGGGGTGTGTGTGTGTGTGTGTGTGTGTGTGTGTGAGAGAGAGAGAGAGAGAGAGAGAGAGAGAGAGAGAGAGAGAGAGAGAGAGAGAGAGAGAGAGAGAGAGAGGACACATGAAAACCTCCTCCGAGAAGAGAACTAGGCAGAGAATCAAGAAGAGAACCTAAAGAGGGAGCAGAGTCGGCAATACAACTAAAGCCAACAAGCCCAAGACTTAATTGGGCTCTATCTTTGCCTCTACAAGGAAGGTGAAAAACATGCCCATACCCATGATAACAAAAGCCCAAGACTCAATTGGCTCTATCTCTCCCTCTATAAGGAAGGCACAAAACATGCCAATAATCATGCTAATTAAACAAGGTAGAGATGCCCAGGTCACTGTCTGCAAAGCCACGTCCCACGGTCTCGAGATAAGTCACCCACATCACTCACAGTTTACCAATGTATATTTATATACTAGGTGTGTTATAAATTCTTCCATTCTCATGGACAACCCAATCTCGTTCACACTCGCTTTATCGACCATCCTCGCTACAAGTCAACACTCAATTCCCTATCTTAAACCATGTGTAAGAGACAAAAATGTAGATGAATAAGTGTCAAAGAAAGCGGTATTTGGAGTTTTCACCGAAAGGAGCTTCTACATGGGCCCACCTTTTTCCCAATTCCCATGCACGATACTTGAAATATACACACGGGCTCTGTATCTTGTTGGCACACACGGGCTCTGCATCTTGTTGGCACATCCATAAGCACTGATATCTTAAGCATTAAGCCTCACTGTGGAATGTTGTCTGGCTTAAGCAATTGCATTAAGCCTCACTATCGAATGTTGTCTGGGTACATTTTTAGATGGGGGGGACCATGGGATCAAGCCTAGCCCCCATGGTATGACCCATTGCTTAGAACTTCCTCAAATTAGTAAGAACCTTCCATTACCTCCTCTTCTTTGGCCCTACCATCCATTGATTTACGTTGCCTCTATCTCTGCTAACACCTAGTCCCTCAAGCCACATAATCCAATTAGCTCCATTTGTAGATATGGGCAAAGTCGGTTGCCATGCATCAACAATGACCTTGACTTCCCAAGAAGAGGGATAATGCCTAAGAAAGCAGCAAAGAGAGTCAAAGAAAGCAATTGAGATGGTGAAATTTTCAAGTTGAAGGAGTACACACACAGGGGCCATGCACATCACCTGCATATTTTCAAGTTGAAGGAGTACACACACAGGGGCCATGCACATCACCTGCATATTTCACTATGGGCAATATTATTTTTTTACATCATTCACATGCACATATGCACCTACACCTAACCTCACCAATGCCAACCCTCTAGGTATATCTTTGGATGGGGGACCATGGCAGGTGCAAGCTTGGCCCATGGTACGACCGTTTCCTAAAGAACCCTCAACCTTGCTAGTTCCTCCAAAGATCTTCAATGCATGCAATCTTTGCATCAAATCCACTTCCACACCAACATAACCTCTACCTGCCCCCACCAACATATTTGCCATGAAGAAGCCTCCAAATATGTTCAATGCATGCAGCCTCTACTTCCACTCCACTTCCACACCAACACAATCTTTCCGTGGCCAATGTATTTGCCATGAAGAAGCCTACTCTCTAAGCATCACGCTATGAGATTCAAAAAAAAAAACCCTATAGTGCAAAGACATCTCAAACTACCATCTACCCATGCTAATAATTCCATAGTGGTCCTAGCCCTCATTCCTTCAATCATAGGGTGCTTTACAGCTTCTCCCAACTACCTAATTTTAAAGGGTCCATGCCACTTTCATAACCACCAAAGGCCTGAAGAACTTCTACATCACCTATACCTTTCTTGCCACCTCAATAAGCTGCCTATCTAGCACCAAGGCTACCCAAAGTTTCTCACTAATATGCCCTACATTTGACTCTAGATCGGTCTCAAACCATACCATTTAACCTCGCATGCCATACAGTCTCTATTAGGAAGGGGGGTATGTTGATCATTCCATATGTTAACATGGTTTCACTCGCCCGACCTACTATAAGGCACTTTACCATCTTACCCACTCAAGCTGGCACTTATGTTTTGTATAAGACATAACACATAAAGCAGCCTTACCATGTGCTTAATGTCAAATAGGGAAAGCCTACCATCTCCATGTACATACTTGATTAAGACTAGTAATAGAGGTTGAAATTTTTTTAAGTTTGGTTGACCTAATGTAAAAACTAGTCACTTGTAGATAAGTCATTTTTTACAATAAAAATACACAATCATTCCCTTGCAATGGTTTACTTTGTGAGCTCTCCGCTTCCCTCTTTATGGTTACTTATATACTATGGAATCTTGCTTGCTTGATAGATGCATGATAGATAGGTTTGGTTATATGTTGACTTCCCCTTCATTCCTTGCCTTTTGTGAGAGAGAACCATTGCAAAGGACCATCTCTTGTTGCCTCCATCTAGGCATATAGAGCTCTCTTCACCCCCTTTAGGCAAAGGAGCATTTTGGTGTAACAAGGGAGTGAGGATACAATGGACGAGTTAGTGCACCCACATAGGGAAGTTGTAGTTTGCGACTCTAAGGCAAGACCCAATGATACATACTTTGGTAAGACTAAGGTAAGCTCTTGGCTTGAACATCGATAAACCAAGAAGATAAAGATTGGAGAGGAAATGTTAGAACTAGAAATCCAAGCCTGGTATGAGAAGGCAAAAAGAGACAACGTAAAAGAGAAAGTGCAAGAAACTACCAAGATCAGTAAAGCAAAAGAGAAGGAAACTAAGCACTACTTAATCTTCCAAAATATACTATTGATGATGATCTTATTGCATCTACTTCATCATCATAAGGCTTTGATGAGCTTTTACTGTGGAGATGAGTGCTATTAGTAGATCTACATGGACGTAATTATTTACTAGTTATTGAACAAATATCTGATCTTGGTTCTCTGCATTTGAAGGCATATTCTTCAAAAGCTATGCAGTCTTATTGCATGGAGGTATTTCACATAACTAGATTATACAAAGAGCACAGTCATTGCTATGGCTATGGGTAGAATAGATGGATGTAAAGAATGCATTGCTATGGCTATGGGTAGAATAGATGGATGTAAAGAATGCATTTTTACATGGTTACAACTAAGGGATGGTCTTTACATAAGGTGGATATAAAGAATGCATTTTTACATTAGATGGATGTAAAGAATGCATTTTACATGGTTACAACTAAGGGATGGTCTTTACATCAAGTGGATATAAAGAATGCATTTTTACATGGTGACTTATAATAAGAGGAAGTTTACATGGTACAACAAACACCATTTTTACATGGTAACTTATAAGAGGAACTTTACATGGTGTAGCAGCAACCACCAGGATATGAGGATCATGAACACCCAGGTTGTGCAAAGTCTTGCATGGACTGAAGAAGCAAAAACCTAGACCATGGTCAAACAAGATAGTGGAGTATCTTTTCAAATATCTAAAGCAATTCCGCACTTTATGTGAGTAAATAAGGGGATGCGAGTGGTCACCTATATTGATGACCACTACCCACTATTGACATAATCTATATGTGTGTCAATATATATGATCACACACATAATGTCTTCCTCACAAAAAGTGGTCATCAATATAGATGACCACTCACATATGACTGGATTGTAATAGGTGATAGTGATTATGGCATTCATGAGGTGAAGATGCTGCTCCAAGAAGTTTGAAATGACCACTCACATATGACTGGATTGTAATAGGTGATAGTGATTATGGCATTCATGAGGTGAAGATGCTACTCCAAGAAGTTTGAAATGAAAGATGTGGGTAAACTGCGATACTTTGGTATCGAGGTAATTAGATCGCATGATGGGATTTGGATTTTATGGAGAAAGTATGCTTTGTACATATATTGGTAGTAGTGTATTACACATGGGATCTACTGTTGGCAGCTTTAGGTTCTCTTTTAGGAGTGATGTTGGCTGGAGTAACAAGAAGACGGTTGCTTTATTGAGTACAAAGGCTTGCGCTGCTATGGCAACATGTGAGGTAGCTTGGTTGTAGAGGCTGCTTATAGATATGGGTGAGCCTATGGATAGGTAAGTTGCCATTTATTATGATAGCATGAGCAACATACAATTTAAATAACCCAGTGTATCATACCAGGATGAAACACATTGAAGTGCATTATCATTTTGTGAGGGAGAAGACTATAGAAAGTGATGTGGATTTAGTTTATGTTAGCATATAGGATTAAGTAAGGCTAACATCTTCATGAAGGGATTGGGCATAGAGAAGCTTCACATGCTTATAAGCTTACTAAGAGTTTTAGGGTGCGGAGTAAAGGTCGAGGGGGAGTGTTGAGATATCGAGCTCAACTAGTGCAGATATGGATGATACACTTAAAAGACATCTCCACACTTACAATATTGACATGGTTGGTGAGCTTATGGTTGATATGCCGCCAAGTTATAAGCCACTTTGTTTATAGAGTTATGACATCCATATATAGCGCTAACTCATGTAGTCAAGTTCACACAATGAACTTTGTATATTTTAGTAGTAAAGTTCTTTCCCTTATAGTATATACTCTTATCTTTATGTTATGGTTGTAGAGAAGTAAGAAGAGAGGAGAAAATTTTGCTATCCATATCTCTCTTGTGTGCTTGTGTGTGCTTGTCTATTCTTGTGTGTGTGTGAAGAAAAAAGCTTACAAGGAGCTTAAGCTCACCCACCATTCTCTCTTGTGTGCTTGTCTATTCTTGTGTGTGTGTGAAGAAAAAAGCTTACAAGGAGCTTAAGCTCACCCACCATTCCCCTACTAATAGTTCTAGTCAAAAGTAAGTATGTATACTAAGTAACTTTACCCAATCATTGCCAAATGATATTCCTTCTATCTCATCATTCTCATCCTTGAGGAGGTGCCAAAGGACCAATGGACAAGTAAATAATATATGGGCATTGTCAACCTCAATGAAGGCCCAAATTTTTTCCAGGTCACCTTCAAAGACATACTTGGTTTTGGAAACCCTTTGACACCATGTAGCGAGATCGAGTTAGTGGCTTTCTCGCACAAGCATTTCATCACTTCCTTCTGTGAGACTATTGATATCCTTGGCAGCACCAAAGTCTCACCACCATAGTAGTGGGCCCCACCATGTAGCAAGATTGAGTCAGTGGCTTTCTCGTAAGCCTTTCATCACTTCCTTCTACAAGACCAGCAGTATCCTTGGCACCAAAGTCTCACCACCATAGTAGTGGGCCCCATCACCCACTACGTCCAATTTGTTTATGGTTGGGCCCAAAGGTGGTACAAAACCCTCGTCAACTCAAAGAGGAGTGACGTAAAATCTTCATGACCTTCTTTCCCCAATTTATTGGGGTGAAAGGTAAATTTAAAAAAAAGTAGAAATGAGAGGTTAAAGAAGGTAGTGGGTCAGAGTTATCACATGGAGGTGTACATACACAGGCACACCTTCAGCCCTCATAGCCCAGGCATGACACCACCTGTATTACTCACTGGGGATTTACACTTTATAAAAGCACATCCTATATATAAAGGCACTCACAATAGCTAGCACCTACACTAAGCCTCATCATCATCAGCCCTCCATGTACATATTTGGGTGGGGGGAGGCATAGTGGGCAGAATCCTAATCCATGTTATGATCTATCACTTGGATATTTCTTGAGTATGTAGGAACCTCCCATCCACCTTTTATAGGAGAGAACCACCGTGAAAGCTATCTCTTCTTTGCTTCCATCTAGCATTTTGGTGTGACAATAGAGTGAGGATGTGATGGATGATGAGCTAGCATACCCACATGAGAAGTTGCGTTTGCAACTCTATGGCAAAAGTACCAAACAACAAAGGCTAAGGTAAAAGCTCTTGACTAGAACATTTTTAGCACTGTTAAATGATGGAGACTAGCCTAGGGCTTAGTTTTATCCCTTGAATATATTAGATTTGTTACGTTTTATTTTTTAAAAGCTTGTTTATATTCTATTTTCATACTTAGGAGGGGAAAACCCTAATTTCTTTGGTGATTTGCATCAGTTTGAAGCCCGTAAGGCTTAGATTTCATCGCATGAAATCAATGAATAGCTTAGCATTTATGACTAGGAGCACAATCCACTCTAAAAACATAGGCTTTGAGCTCTATTGGTGTGGATTAGATTAGAAAAGTTAATTTTTGTATATACATTATATATTTTTCATATATATTACCTTAGTAGCTTATAAGCATAAAATATCAATCAAAAAAGCAATAAAGAAAACATTTAATCACATAAACAAGCATCATAATTCGAACTAGGAACCTTAATCACCCTCGTCTTGTCAAGTCTAAAAAATCTCCAAAAATTTCCAAAAACTAGGCCAAACCATCTCTTGGGTAAGGAGAGTTGAGTCCATACTAGTCTTGTGGAAAAAACACATGTGAGCCTAGTCTGGAGTAGTGAGCCATGAGTATAGAGATGTGAGCGTGGAGGCATGAGTTTATAGACGTGTATAGATGTAAGCTTGGAGGTATGAGTCTATAAACTTGCATAGACATATGCGTGAGTCTAGAGATAGGTATATCTAATATTGTACTAGCCAATCAGAACTACCTTGAAGGTTAGCAAAAAGGAATAAATCTAGTTTGCTATAACCCGTAGTTCTAGACCACCCAGTATCTTCAAGAAGAGGCGGATTAGTCTCTATTTCGAAGCCTTTGATACGTAAGAGAATTGACAATTCTTTCTGACGTTGGAATGGTTTGCAAGAATGCAAAAGCACTCAACCCCATTTCCAGAGTTCATGCCATCATCTCCTCGACACCCTCTATTTTCGATAGAATTACTTATTTTAGAGCTTTTACCGTCGCTAAGAAGCTTGGACATATCTACTTATGCCCTACAAAGATTTTCCTATTATTTCCTATCATGTAATACTAGCAATCATTTTCAAGGAAAATTCTTATCCTTTGAAATTATTAGGGTATTAAGTATAATTATTACCTAATAATTTAATTACCAAGGAAAATTCTTATCCTTTAAAATTATTAAGATATTAAGTATAATTATTACTTACTAATCCTGTCTCATAGGCTTGAAGCTCCAATGTACTACTACTTAGAATTTGTGCCCAAGTAGGCCTATTTTATATAAATAAAATCGTAAGCTTATTTTATAATAAATTTTGTGAGCCCACCACTAAACATGAGCTATGATTCCACAAGGTGTGAACCTAATGTGAGGCTAGAAGTGGCATGAGCCCAGAGATATGAGTCCATAAAGGAATGAGTCCATAAGATATGAGCTTGCTAATTCACTAGACTTGCTGAGCCTATTTCATATAAAAAAAGGCATGAGCTTATCAAATATGAGTCTAGCACACTAGACCTGTGTGAGTCTATTCCATACAAAAAATGTGTGAGTCCACCAAACCTATCTAGCTCATCACCAGAGTTGAGTTAGCCTATTCCTCCATACAAAGAAGCTATGAGCTCACATGTTCAAGTTAAGAGCTTACCTTAGCCTTTTTGAATTCATGTGTAGTTGGGCCTTGCCACCTTAAAGCTATAAAATTATAACTTCTCGATGTGGGTGCACTAGCCCGTTCATGTCCTCACTCATTGTCACATCGGAATGCTCCTTCACTAATGGGGTGAAGAAAGAGGAGTGAAGGAATAGCTCTCTCTACCTAAATGGTGGCAAATAGAGATTGGTCTTTGTGGTGGATCTCTCTCACAAAAGGCAGGGGAAGGAGAAGCTGATACAAGAGGGAAACCTACTATAATTAGACCTATCTTTCATGCATCCATCAAGCAAGCATGATTCAATAGCATACATATAAGCAAGATTTAATAGCATACACATAAGCAAGAATGAGAAAGTAGCGGAGCTCACAAGTATTCTATTATAAAGGAATGATTGTGTATTGCTTAGTGTCAAAAATGACTTATATGCAAGTGATTAGTTTTTACACTAGGTCGGCCAAACTTAAAAAATGGTTCGGCTACTACTATTACTAGTCTTAAAGCAAGTATGTATACAAAGTTCTTAAAAACTTTCCTATTTAACAGCAGTAAGCTCATGATAAGGCTGCTTTATATGTTCTAGTATCGTCTTACAAAAAATAAGCATTGTTTAACAAAATATAAGTTCAAGTGGGTAAGATGGCAAAGCACCTTATGGTAGGTTGGGTAGGTGAAACCATGTTAGCCTAAGGAGTGGTTAATATAACCCCTTTCTAATGTGTCCTCACACCACCCAAGTCCATTGGTAAAACTACTATTGGTGTTGAAAAGTGAGAATGGTCCAAGAAACAGTTGTCTAGTCACATCCTACCACCTAGGACACTTATGACTGGTCACTTATCATGGTGTACTTTCATTCTGCATGCAATAGAGAAGAGATAGAGAGAGCTCTTCCACACATCAGACTCCTACATCGCACTTTGTTCATCATTTGGTATCGGAGCATCGATGGTCGCATCACGCAAGGGAGAGATTCAGATCGAAGCTAATGTAGACACCGGGCACATAGGTGTGAGCTGCATTTACTGCACAATAGTAGGAGCTCCTCGGGGCGTGGTGAGAGAAGGCGATTTGCAGCAGTGTGGAGAGAGCTTCAACCGAAAGCATTCACGGACATCTCGGGTAAGAGGTTATGTACTTTTCTGCGTCTGTAGTAAGAGAAGATGAAACAATGTGCAAACAAGGTGCATTCATCGTGAATAGAAATAACTGAATCGACTAGAAGGGGCTGCATAAGCCATTTGCAGGCCATGACCAAGAAACAACAGCGTTTTGCGCCGGTGGCAGCCATAAAGGGTGTCGACCAACGGTGTGAGCAGCAGCGTTTTGTGCTGGCAGCCATAAAGGCAATAATCAGGGGCAGCTATTGAACATAAAGAGGAGCAGAATTTGTTGCATCAGGTCATCGTGGTCACAAGGCGGCAGTATAAGGCAGGTCGGGGCCCAACTTCAGTAGCATAGTGCTCATTCATAGAGCAACAGGGAAGTGCGCAACCATCACAAAATCAGTGGGGGGCAATGGCAAGTGCACTATGTGCTATTCTGCAAGTTTGAGACGCATATGAGATGCAAGATTGATGTGTTTTGATGTCGGAAAGATCACAGATTGTTGTGTTTTGATGTCGGGTAGATCTCGGACAGCTCGGTACAACTGATTTGCAGGGCTTGGTTTACCATTGACATAATTGCATATTACCTTGTTGGGCGTTTTATGCGTTGATGGCTTGTATGCCAATTATAGTGATGTGTTGATGTTGTTTCTTGACGGGATTTTGATGCACGAGGCTTGATAGTTGTTCATGTGCATTGGACCTTTGAGTAGGCAGTTTGGTGCACCATTATGACGGCTTGTTGCCGATTTCCAGGGGATTTTGTGCACATTTTGTTACCTGTGTTTTTTCGCTTCGTGCGAGGATGGGTTTGATGTATTCAAAGCAATTTTGCAAAATGAGGACAAACTTGATGGCTTGAACTACCCGTAGTGGTTGTTCATGGTCAAAAACATACTAGTCAACAAAGGCCTATGGGATATAGTCTCCGATGATGAGACTAGACCGACTGTTGAGTCAGAGAGCTCAACAACTCCTGCGCATGGAGGTGGGAGAGGCGTTCTAGTGCGCAGCTATTGCACCAATGCCTATGGTCGGAGCTACATATGAGTGAGATGGTTAGGTTATGGCCGTGATCACGTTATGCTATAAGCAACATGCCAATACTCACATAAGGTTGTGCAAGATGGCCAAGGATGCATGGGACACTCTAGCTCACATGTTTCATGCCAAGAATGATGTCAAGTTCATGTATTTTCGGAAAAAGTTGTTCCATGACATTGGCATGCTTGAGGGTAACAATGTCACGGATTATGTCACAAAAGTTCGTGATTTGGTTGACTGGGTGAGGTCATAGACAACAGGA
This sequence comes from Cibotium barometz, assembly GCF_041138505.1. NCBI lineage: Eukaryota > Viridiplantae > Streptophyta > Polypodiopsida > Cyatheales > Cibotiaceae > Cibotium > Cibotium barometz. The sequence goes on from NC_141083.1 coordinate 27,711,577, forward strand.
CTTTGGTTTCCACTATGCTCAATAACATTACTCCATCATTCTCTAGTTTAGTGATAGTGCTCAATCTTGTCGTGAGTTCAGATGAGAATGATGTGGCGAGCTTTGATCATGTTGTCGGGTTGCTTCTTTAGGAAGAGCAATGCATGAAGAACTTTGATGTTTCTCATGGCGCCCGGGGGGGGGGGGGGGGGGGGGGGGTTGGGGGGGGTGAAAGCCTATGTAAGTAGGTACAAGGGAAAAGGCAAGAAACCTATCGAGGGTTATAAGCCGAGATTGGGGGATACATCACACAGTAGTAGTAAGGAATATGATTCCGTGGGTTCACAGAGAAAAGAGAAATATGTCAAGAAACCTATCGAGGGTTATAAGCCGAGATTGGGGGATACATCACACAGTAGTAGTAAGGAATATGATTCCGTGGGTTCACAGAGAAAAGAGAAATATGTCAAGAAATCCGAGAATTGCAACCATTGTGGCAAGCTAGGTCATTGGGCCAATTAGTGCCGAAAGAAGCTTGCGGAGGAGGGCAAGTGCTTTCACTGCAAGAAGCACGGGCAAATGGAAAGAGACTATAGAGGCACATGTCAGAATACGCAACGGAGATGATGACCAGATCTGGGAACACAAGAGCAAAACGCAATGCAGAAAATCACAGCACAAGAGAGAGAGAGAGAGAGATAGAGGCGTGTAACTCTGCTCTATATACACAAAAGAATCTCAAAAAAGGTACAATACTGACAAGGGGGCTGGGGGCCATTTTATATGGCCCCCCAACAGTAGTCGGCTTGCTGTAGGGTAGCCGACAGGACACCCACGACTTGCAAACAGCAGTCGGCTTGCTGTAGGGTAGCCGACAGGACACCCACGACTTGCAAACAGCAGTCGGCTAGCACAGAAGGTCCACGACCTGTCCAGTCCAGTCGGCCAGCTCCAAAATGAGAACATAAACATGCTGATGCTGTCGGCCAGCAACTGGGTCCTCTTGCCATCTCAGGGCTACCTCCCAAGTCACAAAAAATGAAAAAAAATAGGCGAAAAATACAAAGAGTGGAGAAAAATGAGAAAACACCTAATAAGGGTGGGCACACCCACAACAGAGGCCCTGGTGTATAAAAATAGACAGGAGATGACTTCTAACACCCCCTCTCAGCTCTTGGCTGTGAAACCAACCACAGGGAGTTGGGGTGCCGCTTGAGCATATCCTGAGATAGCGACTTCGTGAAGAGGTCCACTGTACTGTCCTCCGTCGAACAGAACTCTAGCAAGATGTCATCAGCAACGATCTGTTCACGAACAAAGTGCCTCTGGATGACCATGGGTTCCTCCAGTGGAAGCCCAAACCTGCAATGCAACCTCTGCATCCTCACCACCTCACAAGCAGCATCACAAGCAGCCCGGTACTCTGCCTCTGTCGTTGACAAGGCAAACGATGACTGCCTCGTACTGCTCCAAAAAACTGCTCTTGGGCCTGAAGTAGATCTCCTCGTGTCCAGATCTCCTTCCCAAACTAAGTCACTCCAACCTTGGAGTCGGACTCCATCAATCAATCCGTCTCCTGTGTACAAGAGTCCATGATCCTTCGCATGCCGCAGAAACCACAAGAAACGCAATCTTGCCTCCCAAAGAGTCATCCGCAACCATGAGCTCAATTGCCTCATCAGGAAGCTCCTGTCCAATCTAGTGTCCATCAACCAGATCAATGAACCATTCTGCTTCTGAGTCAAAGAGGCATCACACTGCTCACAAGGATCAACACCTGTTACGGTGCAAAAACAAGTCCTGGAAACCTGCTGAAGACCACGCAAGGCCTTCGGAAACCTGTCAACTACCCCCTCTGAATCTGGAACCACAAAGCCTGGAAAAACCACCTTCTTCTGCAAGTAATCAACTGCCACCTGCCTGGCTTTCCGAAAGGTCCCCGTGGAAAGAACATCCTCATCTACAGGAGGTTCTTTGCCCTGAATACTACGAGACATGAGAGCATAAGTTACCTGTTCAGTTTCCTCTGACTGATGAATACAAGAACTACCAACATCAGTACTGGAGAGTTCCTGCCAAACTGCTGCCATCTACTGGCAAGCTATCCATCATCTGGTCCCGGAAAGCCTGCACCTGTAGCGTATCCATACTTAAGTGGCCATTACCAGACTCCCACTCATCACAAACTTGAGGACCTGGGAGAGAGAGTGCTGAAAGTTTGTAAACTCCATTCTCCACTCCGCCTTCCCAAACCACCTGGCCTGTTGCTTTGTCCCAGAGAGCAACAAAATGCTCATCATACTCCACCCGTACGCCAATCTTGCAAACCTGATGCACTGACAACAGCTGAAAACCAAGTGACGGAACATACAACACCGGGGAGGAATGCTTCCCCCCTCTGCCATCGGGAACTATCTCCATCCTGTCCCCCTCACTGTGAACTAGGATAGTGGATGTATCCCCAGTAAGAATGTGACCAGAATACTTGCAGAGATCTTGTAAATCTGAACGGGAAGGAGTCATGTGCTTGGAAGCACCACTGTCTAGAATCCACTCCTGAGTATCTGTTGCGGAGAATCCTCCAATCTCCTCCCTGCTTGAAGAAAATGAAACATCGGTGTCCATCACCTCTAGGTGCACAAAAGCCGGAGTCTTCATGATTGCTACTGAGGAATCTTCACCCTTCTCGGTCTTCCGCTTGGGACATTGCCTCCAATAATGGCCTTTCTCGCCACAATCATTACAAGTCCTCTCTGCCTTTAGTTTCTCGTGGTCAGTAACGGACTTCTTCTCAGAAGACTTCTCCGACGAAGCCTTCCCTTTGCCCATGTTACGGCCTTTCTATCGTTGGCTGGTTAAGGCCTCCGAACCTCCACCCTGAGGAGGGTTCGTGAATCGTTCCTCCTGGTCCAAGACCATGGGCACAAGCTCCTCCCACGTGATGGTGCTGAGCCTGCCACTGGTAATCAAAGACGAGTAAAATGTTGAGTACTGAGAGGGCAAATGTGGCAGCAACGTTATGGCCATGTCCTCTGACGATATCTCCTTCCCAGCCTGAAGAACTTCTTGCTGAAGAGCCTGCAGCTTGTTAATATGCTCCCGCATCGTCGACGACTTTGCAGGGCTCATAGCCCACATCTGTACTTCCAAGGAAATCCTCTTCATGGGCGATACCTTGTTGTAAAGAGAGCCAAATGCTGCCATATACCTCTGGCCAGCGTCATATGCTTTACATGATTGATTACCTGTGGTGTGCAGATGAGAAAGATAAACGAACAGACCCAGGCGTTGACACGATCCCACATCTGTGTCTGAGCCTCTCGGTCCTTTCGGAGCGACGGTAACTCCCCTTCCTCTACTTTGTTGGGTGTTGGACTCACACACTCACACACAAACCTGCACATTAGGGTTAGGTGCAGGGTAGAATAGCTCACACATAGAAATGAGAGAGAGAGAGAGAGAGAGAGAGAGAGAGAGAGAGAGAGCCAAAAGTGTGGTATCCACAAAATGCAAGTCAACCCTTGCATGTGTGCCACATCCATATAATATAGAAGTACAAAATGTTATATGTTAGAGTGTCCTTTCACACTTGATGTCCAAGGGGAAAAAACCACATGGGAAAAAGTGCCCTTGGTTAAGCCCTGTTCACACATAGCACTACCATAAGTGAGCATATGCCTACAAATCCCCCCTGTAGTGGAAGTGTGAACCTGTACAAGGTAGTAGATCACTCTCTGTATGAGAGTAAGCCCAAAGCTTTGCGGAAAGCTTCAAACTTTTCTCGAGGTAAAGCCTTTGTTAATAGATCTGCAACATTATCCTGTGTAGGGCAGTAAGATAAACTGATCTCCCTTGCATGTAGCCTCTCTCTGACATAGTGATAATGAATCTCAATGTGTTTGGTACGTGCATGAAATACTGGATTTCGTGCCACGGCCATAGCACTCTAGCTATCAGTGAGAATGGTGGTGGGTGTCTGCTGATATGAGAATATCGGCATCGGTTTTCTTCACATACAATGTGCTTTCAGCTGGACTATTCTCATAACCTTGGCTAGTTAGATGAGCTGTATCTTATCATACCAAGCCCTTGGAGCTTGCTTTAACCCATACAATGCTTTGTGTAACCTACATACTTTATGTTCCTCACTAGGAACTACAAAACCAATGGGCTGATTTACATATACTTGCTCTTGTAAATCCCCATTTAAGAATGCAGTTTTGATGTCCAATTGATTCACTTTCCATCCTTTATGTGCAGCCAATGCAATCACTGATCTTATTGTGGTCATTCTCGAAGTCGGAGCAAAAGTCTCTTCATAATCTATTCCCTTTTTCTGGGAGTAGCCTTTAGCCACAAGTCTTGCTTTGTACCTGTCAATAGTACCATCAGACTTTCTTTTGACGTTGTACACCCACTTTGTTCCAATGACATGCTTGCCTTTAGGCAATTCCTCAAGATCCCATGTATTGTTCTTCATGATAGAAGAAATTTCAGCTTGCATAGCTTGCAACCAATGCGCATTCTCATGTGCTTCTTTATAAGAAGAAGGCTCTTCTGAATCAAAGAGACCACCCATTGCTAATGCAGACTCTCCACGATGTATATTCAAAGCATGGCTGGAACTAGCCCTTGTTCTACCTGTGAGTGAAGCTACAAGTTTGCTTTCTTGCAAAGTTTTCAGCAACAATCTGACTTGGCTGTGTCTATGGCTGTTTGCTCTTCCCTGACAAGATCTTCCACTTCTTCCATAGAAGGGGGCTGAATGGCTGGCTGTTCCACATGTTCTACGTGAGGATTTTCTTGTGTAGGGGCTGGCTGATTTGAATCCCCCCTAATTGCAATGGGTAAAAGTCCATCAAACATGTCCTGTATGCCTGTATCGTTGCTTTTATACAAGCTGTCCATGGGCTGTTCTGAATTTTCAGCAAATACCACATCAAGGTTGCTGCCATACGTATGTACGGATTCGTACAGTACGGTACAGCCATACAGTACGGTACTGTACTGTACTCTACTGTACGGATCCGTACGGAATCATTCAAAAAATAAATAAAAATATGTGGCGTGTGTGGCGAGGCGCGCGTGTGTAGATAAGCGACCAAATTTTGGGCATTTTGTATGTACTTGCAAAATCGAGTGTCGTGTGTGTACCTGCAAAACTTTGCAGAGCAAATTTTCTCGCTCTCTCTCCCGCCCAGACTTCATCATGCCGCGCAAGACTAACCCAAACTGAGCAATCCACACCAATGTCCTGAGGGTTGTTAACAAACCTTCTCAGCAAGGGTCAGGTACTCGGCTATGGGCATGCAAGTATTGCAGGGAGCAGTACACTAGCACCATAACTCGCGTCATCAAGCACATGACAGGTATCGGGTGCACCAATCAATGTGGTCCATGTGATAAAATACCACAAGCCTTGAGGGACCAATTGATTGCGGAGAATTGTCTTGCAATGGGTGGTGCAAGCAGTGTTAGAGGTGGTGAAAGTACGCAAGAGGCTTTCCATGATGCTTTTGTTGATGTTACAGGTTCAGGTACACTAGATGAGGGTGAAAGTCTTTTGGCTTCAGCCCAATCCACCACAAGCAGGAAGAGGGCACGTATTGCCGATGATGAGGACCTCCTGCCACAAGATGCGAGAGGTACAGGGGAGGCATCAAAGCAATCCACTCTGCGTTCTTGTATCTCATCACAAGCTTGGGTAAAGGAGCGGCAAAGGGTGGCAGAAATGGAGATTTGTCGTACTCTTATTGAGTGTAATATATCCTTCAATGTGTTAAGGACAGACCAATGGAAAAGAATGGTGAAAGCAATTGCGCAGGTAGGGCCTACTGAGACGTGGACAGGTCTTGAGTATACGAAGATGCGTACATCCATGTTGGATGAGCAGAAGGCCTTGATAGACAAGGCACTCACTCCTGTGAAAGCAGGTTGGCAGGAGTTTGGATGCACTATTATTTCAGATGGGTGGGCAGACATTCGCAAGAGGCACATAATCAATATCCTTGTGTCATCTTGCTTGGGCACCTATTTCTTGCGTGCCGTGGATGCAGGGAGAGCAGGAGACAGGATCACAGGGGAGTTCATTTATGGCCACATTCGACAGGCTATCCTTGAGGTTGGGGAGGACAATGTTGTGCAGGTGGTGACCGACAATGCCTCTAATTGCAAGGCAATGGGTCAAATGGTCGAGACAGAGTTTCCACATATAGTGTGGACTCCATGTGCTGCCCATTGTCTTGATTTACTTATGGAAGACATTGGGAAGCTTGTTTGGGTGCAGCCCATTGTTGCAGATGCTGTAAAGATCACCACCTTCTTCCGCAAGAAGCATCAGGCTCTTGCCATCTTTCGGAGCCATAGCCCTTTGGATATGGTGAGACCCTCCAAGACCAGGTTTGCCTACATATTCTTGGTCTTGGATAGGCTCTACAAGATAAGAGATTCACTATCATCAACAGTTGTGGATCCAAGGTGGCGACAGATGCATCATTCAGAGGATGAGCGTACAAAATACTTGCAGAGGCGGATCCTGGATGATGATTTTTGGCAGCAAGTTCATAGCCTTTCAGTTGCACTTAAGCCCGTGTATGTCCTTCTCCGACTTACAGACATGGAGGGCTCAACTTTGGGGCTGGTCTTTTATTTGTTTATGCAAATGAAAGACCATGTTGCTCAGTGCTCCATGATGACTGCTCAACGGTAAGCAATAGTTCTAATTTCCTCCTCTTTCTTTGATTTTTATGACTTCTCGATTCTCGATTCTCATGACATGTCAGGACTGACATGTGTACACTTAGCACTATAACCTAAGACATGTATTTTCAATCTCTCATTTTCAGCCGAGGTGAGATCTTGGACATTGTAGACAAACGGTGGACATTCATGAGCCGTCCCATCCATGCGATGGCTGCCATGCTTCATCCTCTCTACAGGTCGCTAGAGCTATGGAATAATACTGCTTTGAGCATGAAGCAGTTAGAGTATGTTGGAAGGATGTTCTCAGAGGAGAAGCAACTTCAGATCGATAGAGAGTTCACCAAGTAAATGAGTGGTATTGGTGCTTCATTTGCGAGACCTGTGTCATTGAGGAAGGAAGCCATGAAATTCCCTTTGACATGGTGGCACTCTTATGGAAGGGTTGGTCTTCCAAACCTTTCACGCTTTGCTCTTCGTGTTCTATCTCAGGTAACTTGTAATTAATCTCTAAAGTATAGTCTTCGGAAGTGAAGCTTGATGTTTTAGCATTAGAAGATTTACAAATTTGCTCGCATTGCACTCATTTTTGCACAGGATTGCTCAGCTGGAGCATGTGAGCGGAACTGGAGCTCATCCTCTCTTATATACACCAAGATTCGGAATCGCCTTAGTACTTCTCAATTAGAGAAGTTGGTGTACTGCAGAGCTAACATGAGGCTCGTGCGAAGCTACCATGCTTTGGGGTCACCGAAGTAGGTATAAATTGGAATTTGGACTCAAGAAGAACTTAGAAGTAGAAATTTTTTTCTAGTTCAATGGATATCCAATATGCAATTTGTGGCATGTTTAAACAGGTTGATCCAACACTACACAAATTGGTAGATGAACCCAGCCCGGAGCTTGTGGATTGGCAGATTAGAGATGAGCAAGATGAGATTTTGAGAGCTTTACATAGAGAGCTTGAGAGTGTGGATCGTTGTGTGACCCGCTCACGTGCACGATCTCTCAGCATTCCTCTACGCCAGGCAGCTCCAGATCCAGGCTCTGCGAGACGAGAGAGCATTCGCAGGGGAAAGCTTCCAGTTCGTTGCACCCAGCAGAGGCGTGCAAATGAGGCTGTCAAACTCATTCACACTCAGATCCCCGAGGCACATGACGAGGATGCACTGGAGCTTGTTGTTGCTGAGCCAGAGTTCGATGAAGAGGGCAATGGTATCAATGATGGAGGCATGCTCTCTTCAGAAGACATTATCTTCATCTGATGATGAGATTTGAGACTCTTGCGTCTAGAGTCTAGACAACTGTAGTGTTTCATTGTTTTGCTTTTTGCACTCGTGGACCAGGACATGTGCTGTAGACATGATATTTGTACTCTCTTTTATCATCTATGACTTTCATGGTTCTTACTTATATCACTATGACTGTTGACATGAGGTATTGTGTAATGGGCTTGGTAACTGATTTAAACTTTAAGTAGCTGTAAATGCCTTGTCTCCACTACGGTTGCTCGATAAGTTTGCTCTTGTTTGCTCTTCCTGCAAGAGTAAACCCATGAGCTCTTCAAAAGTGACGGGATTACTACCTCCTCTCATTGAGAGGTTGAGAGAGGTGTGAAAGCCCAAGTAGGAAGGTGGTAAAGAATGAAGAGTGTTGGTGACCATCTGTCTGTCTGGGATAACCTCATCAATGTTGAGCAATTGTTCCTGCAAATCTTTCACTTTGGTGAGATGATCTGCCATGGAGTCACCCTCATCCATAGAAAGAAGATCCAATTGCCTCTTCAAGTAGGCAACTCTTGCCTCGTTGCGTACCTGATACATTGCTTCCAATGTGTCCCATGCAAGCTTCGATGTCTTGCAAGAACGAATGTGCGGAATAATAGTCCTTTTCACTGAAAGGGCTATCAATGACATGGCCTGTGCATCTCTAGCGTCCCATCTCTTCTGCTCTTGTGTGGGAGCAGGTTCTACATCAGGAGCTCTTTGAGCACCTCCCCTTTGAGGCGTGGCTGGCTGTATGGTAAGTGGGCGTGTGTCATCACCACACATGATGCTCCAAAGCCCTTTGGCTACCAGCAAATTACGGATCATGAAACTCCAGAGGGAATAGTTAGATCCATCCAGCTTGTCCTCCTGGGTGAGCACGCCAAATACATCTGTAGCATTCTGTGCCATGTCAACAAAATATACCTGCAAGCAAACCAAGCACCAATGTGCACTGCCAGGCAACCAAATGTCTTGTGCAAATGTATGCCTGCAAACCAAAGCAAGTGTAAACCTGCACCAAATTGTCCAATTACACACAATGTGTATACATACGTGACAAATCACAGCTGTAATGCCCAATTACATGCTCCAATATGAAAATCCCCAATTTTTATGCACTCCAATCGCTTCAATGTGCATCTAATTGGCCAATTTTCACAAAAGCCCCAAATTTCTGCAACTGAAAGAGGTTCAATTTGCTGATTTTGACCTCAATTTTGAAAACCCCCAAATTGCAAGCAAAGCAACATGCCCATTTTTTTCAATTTGTCCTGAAATTGAGAAATCTCCCAAATCGCCTGAACCCTTCACTACATGCACTGTAGTGTCTGCGAAATTGCATCTGACCTGCATTGAAATGGCTGCAAATTTTGTACTTGTATTTGGAAGAAAATGTGCAGAAAGAATACCTTTGGAGGCAGCACGTGTGAAGCAGGTGTTATGCGGGGAGCACACAGGCGAAGCTGGAGACTCAATGAGGAGAAGCACATGGAGCTGCAGACGGGGGCACGTACGTGGCAGCCAGGCGGAGGCGTGCAGAGTGTGCCGGAGCTGCAGGTGTCGAGGAGGGCGCACACACCTGAGGAGGCAGGCGGAGGCGGGGCGGCGCCAGGGACCCGGCGGCGGCGGAAAACACAACGGACGGGACAGGTGGAGGCGCGCTGAAGCGGTGGCGGAGGCTTGCGCAGTAAGCGCGCCGGCCAGGTTGGACGGTGGCGGTGCCTGTGCAGTGACGCGCCGGCTGGGCTGGGCTAGGCAGCTCGCTGGGCACTAGAAGCGCCGACGCAGTTGGGCACCGCCGCCGAGCAGAGGGCCTGAACCGGCTGAGCTGGGCGGCGGCGGCGGCGGCAGGGCGGCAAAAACCAGTGAACGTCCCAGAGCTCAGAAATGGATGGATTTTCGCCGGGTTTGGTGCAGATTATCCAGAGGCAGAATTCTAGGGCCAGCTCCCAGCTCTGATACCAATTGTTGGGTGTTGGACTCACACACTCACACACACAAACCTGCACATTAGGGCTAGGTGCAAGGTAGAATAGCGCACACACAGAAATGAGAGAGAGAGAGAGAGAGAGAGAGAGAGAGAGAGCCAAAAGTGTGGTATCCACAAAATGCAAGCCAACCCTTGCGTGTGTGCCACATCCATATAATATAGAAGTACAAAATATTAGTGTACTTTCACACTTGATGTCCAAGGGGAAAAAACCACATGGGAAAAAGTGCCCTTGGTTAAGCCCCGTTCACACATAGCACTACCATAAGTGAGCATATGCCTACATACTCATAGGGCCAGTGGAAACTAGGTTCACTCCCCTATTTTGCCTCTCAAATTGGATAATTCTATGAATAACCTCACATATCATTTGTTGTCGCTCCTCTAGATTAGTGGCACTAGATGTAGATCGTATGACTTCTAACCAACCTACATGGTATGTGTAACCCGTGTATAGGCTGTGTGTAGATCATATTCCCAATTTTCATTGAGAAGTATCCCATCCAGACTTGGTGTGCTAAACGGTTCTCTTGAAGTGGACGCAATGTCACTTCTTATGGATTGACTTCTTCTAGGGACCTCTACTTTAGGAAGCGCATCGAAGGTGGTAGTTCAGTAGGGCCCTCATTAAACGAAGTGGGTAGAATATCCACATGGACACTCCTTGGGAGGGTAGGGTCCACACGAGATGTGAATGGTGAATCCACTACCCCTCCTTCTTCATTTATTTTTCTTGTCGCATGTTCAGAGCGTGTAGCTCTACTAAAGGTTTCTATTAGACGACTAAACACGCTAGATCCGGGTTGTGGGGCCCAAACTGGCATGTTTTGGCTTGTCTCCTCAGGGTTCTTGGTAAGGTGCCCTTCCATGGCTTCTGAGTCAGAGGACGAATCACTATCGCTATTCGTGGATCTTGGGTTGCACTTCCCTGGGTTCCAACTGAAGGGGCCAAGATGCCAACGTGGAGGGATGGTGTGAGCCTGCGTAAACTGAAACGCTTTCTAGTGGCTTAGGCTCTAGTACCCGACCAGATTGTAGATGCATGTGACGTGGGTACCCTACGGGCGTTGATAACTACCCTTGAAGTCCACACAAGTGGTTTCAACACTATATTCGTGAGTTTGGGAATTTTCCAACTTTCATTTTTTGAATACTAAAAAGGTGGGACATGGATAACATGCCTATAAGTTTTTCAAAACCATATCATGTGACCTATTGTTGGAAAGCGCTTGGAAAATAGAATCTAGTGAGCTATAGAGCGCTCAATTTGGAATAACGGTGTTCAAGTTATGATTAATCCAAAGATTTGACCACGTGTCCCAAACTTATGAAAAATTTCTATATTCCCCAATATGGTGTTTTTCTTAGGTGTTTCACACCCGTTTTTACTTGTTTTTGTACTGTTTTTAACCCGTTTCTAACCCCCTTACTTATGGTCGAACCTGAACTAGGGCGTGTGATAGCTCGAAACGAGCGTATCGTTTAAAGGGTCCTAGCGCGCTTTACAGCACCGTGTTCACCTATCCAGAGCTCCTGTGGTCCTCAAAACAGTCTATTTCCTTGTGGGGGGAAGGGTGAAGGCCTATTTGCTTGTGGAGGAAAGGGTGAAGGCTTTATCCCACATGCTCACTTCACTCCTTGGGGAGTGGGCTACATATATAGCTCAACTTCCCTTAAGTTCTCACTTGAAAGAAAGCTATGGAGGCTCACTCTCCTATATATATATATGTATCAAAAGACCGAGGCCGGGGTCAATTGGGGGTTTTTCTTTTCAAAAATTTTTTCCACAAATAAAATTTTTTTCCTCTCCACATGTTTGGTTTTTTTCTTTTAAAAAAAATTTATTTTTTTAAAATTTATTTTTTCTTTTTCCTTTTTCTTTTTCTTTTTTTTTGGGATAAGTTTTCTAGGGTTTCTTTCTAGGGTTCAGACTTGGCCGCGGCGCAGTTCGCACACAACGTAGGCCTGGGGATTCAGAAATCCCCCCTCGCACGCAGAAAACCAGAGAGCAGAACGCACGCGGAGCGGAAAAATAACAAAAGATACACAATTGCAGAAGACAAATTGCAAAAACAGATTACAAAACACGGAAACACCTCAACAACAAACAGACAGTCGCCTTTCCTACAGTGTAAATTTCACTTCACGCAGCAGCCCGAGCTGCAAATTGGAGCTTGGTGCAGGGCATCTCCCCGATAGCGGTGCCAAAAATGTGCGCTTTTGCCGCACGAGTCGTAGCTGGGGACTTGCCGAGCAGCACTGTATGCGAGCCACGATTGGCTGCAAGCATACAACCAGAAAGCAAGCTTAAACAGAATGTAAAAGTGTGTCACTCACCGCTCAAACTGCCACCGTGAAGGATTCTCGCGTCGCATAGTGATGAAGGAGCTACCGTCTCGCCGCTCTACTACCTCGCCACCATCGTGCCGCTACACAGTGCTCGATCGCTCCCTCACACACACTCTCTCTCTCTCTCTCACACACACACGCAGGAGAAGGAAACCAAGAAGATAAGGCAAGAGCACTCTTGTATTCAACACATGAGAATGAGAGTTTTAGGGTTACATTTGACTCTTATAGGTGACTGAGCCGTTCACACATGGGCGTCCATACATGGCCGGCCGATCCTAACCCTTACCCTGCTGATATTCAAGGTGCGCCTCTCATCGATGATCACCCAATCCCTTTATCCTTAACATATGGTGCCGACAAGCCCGGCCCATGACTCAGAATATTTAAATTAATGACGTAAAACATAGTACGTCTCAATGTTCATCATAGGTTAACTAACATGCTAACCCCTGCCCCACCATCCAGGATAGTGTGTGTGCCTGATAACCGTTATGATGAATTGGGATCGTAGCATTAGTGTCGTCACTTTCAGAATAATGCCCCAATTTATTAACTGGTATCTTGATGACTCTGTTTGTTTCTTCCCTTGTGTGTTTTAAGGTTCTTTCTACCAGAGGTGATAGAACATTCTCTGTAGAGCTGGCTGGCCGCCCTCTACCCATTCCTTTATATATGCCCATAATCTTGGTGAATTGCGTAGCAGTTGTCCCAATGGCATTTGCACAGAAGTGGATAATATAGCCGCCGTGAGGCTACCTATGTCTCTGGGTTCTCTGCTAGCAATTGAGAGTTCCTTCCATGTGTGCGTCTTGTATCCATCCCTAGGGAATGAATGGTTGTATTAAAAGACTAAGGTTATGTAAAAGGGGAGGAGAAGAAATTTGTGGTGCTCATGCTAGATCAAAGATGTGGAGGAGAGAGACCCAAAATATAAGAAAAGATCTTGCTTATTAAGTTGCTCAAAGTACAACTAAGCTTCATGCTTCATAAAATGCCTTCTAGCTCCACCTTTAAATAGGTGAGCTAGTGGACCATAAGTCCATTCACACACACACCCTTCTCCTCCCATTTTACATAACCTTACATAAATAGGTGAGCTATTTATGTAAGGTTATGTAAAATGGGAGGAGAAGGGTGTGTGTGTGAATGGACTTATGGTCCACTAGCTCACCTATTTAAAGGTGGAGCTAGAAGGCATTTTATGAAGCATGAAGCTTAGTTGTACTTTGAGCAACTTAATAAGCAAGATCTTTTCTTGTATTTTGGGTCTCTCTCCTCCACATCTTTGATCTAGCATGAGCACCATGAATTTCTTCTCCCCTTTTACATAGCCTTAGTCTTTTAATAGGTTGGACTCATCTTGCGCATCTTCCCCAAACATTCTTGACATCGTGTTTCCTTAAGATCCCTCTTCCGTCTCTTCTGGGATTGGAGAAGGTACGTCCAATTCCCTTTCCCTTGTTGGTTCGTTTCTTGGATACATTGTATCCCTGATCCGGTTACCCCATAACTTGGCTTTGTGAAGTCATTGACACTCTTCAACTAGGGCCTTGGCTTCTTCGAGCTTCCTTATATCCTCTTCAGCATTTGGGTACTCATTGACTCGTTTAGGAGTTGATGGTCTTTCCCCTTGCATCTCTTGGTCAGGCTCATTTGGTTTGATTGCTTGATCCCTCTCTTCTCTTGATTGAATGTATCTACTAGTGTCGATCATATCTTCTTTAGATCCATCTTGAATTGTGAACCTGGTGTCACCCTTACCCACTTTTTTCACCCTCCTTCTCCTGCCAGTTCTAAAAGTGGTTGCATTTGTTGGGTTCTTCCCTTTGTCCCCCAATTGGGCCTAGGCTCGTGTTAGGACATTAAGTGGCATGATGTTTCCAAGTTGCACACTAATGGTCCGAACGGTGGCCTGGTTAGAAGTGGAAGTTGAACCACTTGCACGGTATGGACAATCTTTGATCAAATGATCAATCCCACATTTAGTACAAGTAAGTACTGGCATGTCATTGGAGGATGCAATCAATTGTTGAGGTTGGTGCGTATGAACCACATTCTTGTTTGGACATTCAATGATTTGATGCAGTCCACTACAAACCAAAACATTATAGCGGTCCTCTCCTCATATTTGAGTTTATGTCCTTACCCTTCCACTATACTGTGGTTTGAAACATAGGTGTACTGGCATGTTATTCTGTAAGACATAGAATTCTGGTGCAATCTCTGCAGCTTCCTCATAGTACTCCACTAATTTCTACTTCACGCACCATATCCATATCTTTTGATGGCTCTTCAATTAATACTTGGTTGATTTTATCTTTTGGTGGTTGTGGCGGTAGAATAGGTGGCGGCAAAGGTGAAGTGTCCTAAATACCCAAAAACATCCCCCTAGGTAAATAGGAAGAGTTGGGTTGTTCTGCAGCTATAGTGATTTACACAGATGGTGATAGTAAGGCCAATGGAGCTCTAGGTGCCAAAAATTATGCTACTATTGGAACCTTGGATATCTGCATATGGAGGTGTCATGATTCCCTAATTTTACACAGTGTGCACAATAGACTAATGGCCTTGCTCTTAACTGTGGGAATTCGGTGGTGGTAGTGTGATTCAATCTGCATATAGAGCACCACACCAATTCTCTACAAGGGTAAATATGGCTATTCCCATGCATAGATGATTCTCTTCCATCCTTTACCTTCAATTTTTCTAGTATTGCATTACTGAGTTCATCCACAGTCATGTTCCCGAGACTTGCTTGCTCTGAGTTCCAATCTTTGGGGTGGTGACTCCAAACTCACGAAGTTGTTGCTGTCGAAGATATTTTAACATCTTCTAGTTGAGGCAATTCCAACATATTGTCTTCATATTCAATTGCCAATTTACAACATGCATCTAGAGTAGCCGGTTGGGCTAATACCACCGGGCTAATACCAAATAATCATACATCTTGTGGTCTCAGACTCCTCTCTAGAAGCAAGGCAATAGGTGATCATCCGTTAGCCTCTCCCATAGTTTGCACCTTGAATTCAAGTGCTTGAATAGTGCTTGAGCCAAGACACATAGTCTCGCATCGACTCCATTTCCTTTTGTTTGATGTTGTGCAGCTATGCCACAAGACTTCGTCTGTTGCCACTTCTGGAAAAGCTTAGCACAAACACATTCTTGAGTCGTGTGAAATTAACCTTATCTTTGGGTTTGAGGGTTTGGAACCATTGATGCGCTTTTCCTTCTAAGGTCAATGAGAAAGCATGAATCATGGTTACATCACTTACTAGCCCGCAGGTTTCGTATGTGGACTCAAAGATCTCTACATGTTGAATTGGATCCCCATCCCCAGAGAATTTTTGAATGAGCTTTGAAATGATGCCTGGCGTCATTTGGAGGGTTGGGATTCTAGAGCAGTGCCTAGTTTCCTAACCATTCCTTGGCTCATTTCCGTCGCCACATTCAACAAATCCGTCCTTGTGGCTGCGTTAAGATCTATGGTTGGATCTGCCCCTTGGTCTTTGAGGAGCTACTCCCCCCCTACCTAGACCTCGTCCTCTTCCTAAGTTGGCTCTTCCAGGCATTTTCGGTCTATAGGACGGTCCGACCACTTCATTTTGGAATGGCTCATTTCATTAGTTGCCTCTATACGCTTTTGTAGAATTAAGAGCTCCATGTCTTGTAAGAACGTGGGATGATTTGATCATCTGCTCGATGTCCTTCTTGATGTATAGGTGCTCTTCCACTTCACCCGCTTCTCTTGGTAGATTATCCCCTTCATCCAGGGTTACAAACCCTTCCTCTGCTCTTGGCTCTTCATTAATGGGTTCTTAAGTTTGGAATTTCTCCCTCACTCTTGCCATGTGATTGAAGTAAGTTCACACTTCCCATCTCCTTTTGTTCGGCTCTAGCCCTTTGAGTATCGAGCTCTTGTTTCCTTAAGCTCAATTCTCATAGAGCCGATGTTATACTTCAATCCTTTTCAGATCTAATTCTACTTCCTCTGAGGTTGGGAAGAATACTTGACCTATCCTGGCTGCACTTTCCATGTCTCTTCTCATTCAAGGGGTGCCAGTGTTTGACAGCCCCTCGAATTTGAAGGTTGGATAGGTACTTCTTGCCTTGCAAGTCTAGCACTAGTTGACGAACCCATGCCCGCGCAGATTGCGTCTCTTTATCGTTGTTGGTTTGGAGACCAAAAAATCCCCGAGCTATATCAATGATACCACTGGATCTCCTCTTCCCCAAACCTAGAGTATCGCACAGCCCTTCTTTTATAAATTTTTCACTACTAGTTTCGACGGTGGTTAGATTCCTTAAGACACTCAATTGAGTGCTTACTGAGTCGCTTGAACCCACACTCTTTTGATAAGAAGATCCTGGGTGATTTGATGCACTATCGTCTCACGGGAGTGAGGTTGTCTCCGATGAGCTTTCCAAACCTCAAGTGCATGTGAATATGATTTGATAAACTATTTTGCTACCCCAATTGAATTTTGGTCAAATAATGTCGACTTGTTTTCTAAGGCCGTGAGATTGCAGAGAACAGTTCACTGCGTGAAATGTCAGAAAACCGTTCATGTCGTCAACGATATTCTGCACTTTCACATGTCCAATTTTTTTGCTTCGGCGGACTCAAAAATCCATGTTACCGTGTTATAGTTTTTACTAGTCTAAAGAAATTCCTCAACCTTAATTTGACAATTCCAGGTTCATGAGTTAGATTTGATTAAGGCATGAAACTGCAAAAATGGTTCACGCCGTGAAATGCTTTGAAATTGTTCACATTGTGAAATGCAAATGGTTCATGTTGTGAAATGAAAATGGTTCACATTGTGAAAGGCTCTAAATCAGTTCACGTCGTGAAGTGTTAAACATTCACATCGTGAAACCTTTGCTACTTAGTGTTTACGGTTCTTAATTTTGTCAGACCCATGGTGTTAGGATAAGGATACCTATTTTTAGCAAGGTAATCATGTGAATTGCGATGCTAATTATGGTGTTGATGTTGGGAGTGTTCACGCCGTGAAGTTGCAAAAAATGTTTCATGTCGTGAAATGGTATCCTGCAATTCCACGTGGAAAATTCCCGCATCGACTGAGATGAGTTTGGGTGCAAGATACCTATTCAGATGCTTCCAAATTGATTGTGCCACGTATAGGGAATGTAATACAAGTTCAAAGATACAATCAATGGCTCCTTATTTTTATGATTTTTAAAAATTTTTGCAAGGAAAGAAAAATAGAACATAACCTTGCTTGTTCACGTTAACGATTCTGGTGATACAAACATCAAAATTGACTAGAAAAAACAGTGGAGCCTTCTTCCAAGGCCACTCCACCACACAACTACACAATAAAAACAACCAATTTCTCACATTTTTTCACTTCCACTCAAATCTTATTCATTCATTCCATACACAATACACTACCATAATGCAAAGACAATGATGACTCTTATGTAATGGGAGCTGAAACTCAAAGAGGATGGAAGAAACAAAGGTGTTTCCCCAGCAGCGGCACCAAAAATGTTATGGGCTACCACACCTCCAAGAGGGAACTCAATGCATTCACCTTGGGAGGAAGAGCAATAGAACACAATTGTCATAGGGCACTTACCAATGCTTCAAACTGATGTCCCTTGGGCTCTCCAAGCTCACTTGAGAAGCTCTAATCCTCCAAGCTCCACCTCCACGCTATCACCGTAGAGTTGCTCACACCACCGCACAAGAAGGCAATCACTCTCTCTCATGTAAGTATACACTCAAAGCTAGCCTCTCAGCATGTATCTCACTTTGATGTATAATGTACATTTGTTAGGCCCCCATTATGAGGAGTAGCCATGGTGCATATGTCTTTAGTGGGAACCCTAGCTTAGATACCGATGGGGTCATTATTGTGACCATTGATGATGGTTAGGATATGGTCAGGGGTACGAGCGTTAGCTCCAAGGCATTGTCCCGGCTGGTATGAGGAATATTCCCTCGGATACTATGATGGTTAGGATATGGTCAGGGGTACGAGCGTTAGCTCCAGGACATTGTCCCGGCTGGTATGAGGAATATTCCCTCGGATACTAGGTCCATCATTAGTGGGCAGCGGTGGTCGGTGGGCCATGTTCTTGATACGAGGGTGGTGATCGTGTCTATGTAGTGTAACCACCCTCGTTGTTGTATATACGTCTACTAAAGAGAATGTGCGGGAGAGGGAGAACTTCAAACCCTAGCAAGCAAACACACACACACACACACACACAAGAGAACAAGACACAAGAGAGAGATGGATGGCTGAATTTTCTTCTATCTTCTTATTCCCTACTAAACCAACATAACATAAAGATAAGAGTACACACTATATGTGTTAGTACTCAACTACTACAGCATACAAGAGTCGGTCCATCATGTGAACCCAACTAAATAATTTGGCACTATAACTATGCCAGTCTCTAGTAATCCAAAATGGCTGTCACACAGCCGGTCATCCCACTGGTCGCATATCACCCATAATCTCACCAACCATGCCAGTGGTATAGATGCAGAAGCTATCACCCAGGCGGGTCATCAATGTCCACCGTAGCACTAGTTGAGTTCTATATCTCAACACTCCCCCTCGAGCTCAACTCCACACACCACACTCCAAGTAAGCTCCTAAGCGTGTGAAGCTTCTCTGTGCCCAATGCCTTCGTGAAGATGTCAGCCACCTGATACTCTGTGCTGACATATATCAAATTTACATCTTCTACTAGAACCTTCTCCCTCACAAAGTGATAATCACAAAGTGATAATGCACCTCAATGTGCTTTGTTCTAGCATGATATACTGGGTTACTGGCCAACTGTATGTTGCTCATGTTGTCACAATATATGACAACTGCCCTATCCATGGGCTCTCCCATGTCCACCAAGTAGCTTTTGAAACCAAGCTACCTCATAAGCTGCCATAGTAGCACCCCTGTACTCTACCTCTGTACTTGACAAGGCAACTATTAGCTGCTTCTTACTACTCGAACTCATAGCAGAACTCCCGAATGAGAACATAAAACCACTGGTAGATCTCCTGTCTGTAATACTACCAGCCGAATTAGCATCTATGTACCCATGTAACTATATCTCTGTACCAGCCTCATAGAAAAGTTCATAATCAACTATGGACTTTATGTACCTGAGAATCCACCTAGCCACATCCAAGTGTGGCTTCCTAGGGGCCTACATAAACTGACTCACAAGTCCAACAGCATAGCTCAAGTCTGGCCTTGTAATGGATTAAACTACCCACTATGCACATGTATGTAGTGGGGTCCTCCAAAAGCTCACTTGTATCTACAAAAAGCTTTGTGTTATGCTCCAATGGCACTGAAATAGGCTTACAACCTGTCATACCATACTTGGACAACATGTCCAAACCATAGTGCCTCTGCACAATAGCAAAATGCCATGAGGTGATCTTACCACCTCTATGCCCAAGAAATACTGTAGCTCACCTAAATCCTTCATCTCAAACTTCTGCTTCAAAAGCATCCTGACATCATGTATGTGTACGTCACTATCACCAGTGATAATCAAGTCATCCACCACATAGATGACTAATAGCATGATCCCTCTATCTATCTTTTTCACATATAGTGAAAAATCTGTATTGGATATTCGAAATCCACAATGGTAACAAGATACTCCTTGATCTTGTTTGACCATGCTTTGGGTGCCTGCTTCAAGCCATACAAGGCTTTACGTAACTTGCACCACAAAATTTGGATGTGCATCACTCTCATAACCTGGTGGGGCTGCATCATGTACACTTCTTCTTGTGCAAATTACCATCCAAGAAAGCATTCTTTACATCCATTTGATGTAAAGACCAACCCTTTGTTGCAGCCATAGCACAATGACAGCTCTCACGGTTGCCATTCTTGCAACCAAGTTGAATGTCTCCTCATAGTCTATGCCATAAGTCTGCGTATAGCCCTTCGCAACCAATCTTGCCTTGTACCTATTCACTGAACCATTAGCATTGTGCTTGACTTTATACACCCACTTACATCCAATTGCCTTCTTTTCCTTAGGCAAAGGCACTAACTCCCATGTTGCATTTGCATCCAATGCTGCCATCTCCTTATCCATGGCATCTTCCCATTTCTTATTTCCAATTGCCTACTCAGGAGCAAGTGGACTCAAACTCCTCTATTGCTTTTACCATGTAAGCATAATGATGGGCTATATATCCATTATATCTCAACTTGTCAAAGGGTATCTAACCCTCGTAGACCTGCGTACACCTGGATCACTACCAGGCGTATGCAAAACAGCCCTGATTCTCCTTACACCAGGAGTAACCACAGACAGAATGCCAAGCTCCTCATCAAAGCTCTGCTTATTAGAGCCACGAGAGTCACCATCCACATATGAGTGACTTGATAATAGATCAGGCACAAAAGGTTGATCTACCTTTTCCTTCCCTTTCTGTTATACATGTGTACATGCATCATTCCTCAACCTGCCTGCTGACCATGGGCTAACATTGGATCCATTGCTCGAGGACTCCCCAGGTCCACTCAGCACCTGTGTATGCTGCTCTACATGAGGTGTAGCATCAACACTTCTTACATCCACTGCTTGAGGACTCCCCAGGTCCACTCAGCACCTGTGATTGCTGCTCTACATGTGGTGTAGCATCAACACTTCTTACATCCACATCTTCTATTATCTTCACTACTGGTGTATACCATCTACTCATCTCATCGAAGACAACATCTCTGCTTACTCACATCTCACGAGTGGTAGGGTTATAACATCTATAACCTCTTTGCATAGCATAACCAATGAAGATACATTTCTCTACCTTTGGATCCAACTTTGTTCTCACTCATCATCAGGAACATGTACATATGCAATACACCCAAACAAATTCAAGTGAGACACATCCGGTCTTATGCCTGTAAACTTCTTTTCTAAGGAGTTATACCATAAACAACTGCTTCTGCCCAAACGTAATGTGGCATATTCTTTTCAGCCATCAAGGCACGTGCCACTTCTACAATGTGCCTGTTTTTCCTTTCTGTGCAACACCATTCTGTTGCGGAGCGTACCTGCATGTAAACTACCTCTTGGTTCCCTACTTCCTCAGGAAATCGCTGAACTCATTGGAGAAATATTCTCCCTCACCATTTGATATTAGGCATTTTATTTGCATGCCTTTTTCCTTCTCGACCAAGGCTTTAAATCTCTAAAAGCGAGCAAACACCTCACTTTTCTCCTTCATGAAATAAACCCACACTTTCCTAGTGTGGTCATCAATGAATGTAACATAGTACCTTGCAACTTGCAATTGTTGCAGTCTTGGTCGGTCCCCATACATCTGAATGTATGACATCCAATGGCCTTGCACTAACATGCTTTTCATGTGGAAAAGCATGTTTGGCCTATTTACCAAGTTGGCATGCTTCACATACCTTATGCATACCATCAACCTTAAACTTTGGCAAACCTACAACAATATCGTGGGCCTGTATAGACTTCAGTTGTGTACATTCACATGACCAATGCACTTATGCCATATGTCAATATCTGCAAACATGGCTGCCTTTATCTCAGGCATGTTCACATCCAAAGTAAACATTGTGCCATTTCTGTTACCCTTTGCAACCAAGGGACACTTATTTTTGAAGTCTTCCACAAAACATCCTTGAAGATTAAACCTCACTTTGTAGACCCTGCTTAACCATCTGTCCAACAGAAACCAAGTTCTTTGTAATATTCGAAACATGAAGTATAGAAGCCAAGTACTTCATTTTGCCATCCTGCATAGACAATGGCACTTTAACAACATGCGCAATGGGATACGTAGTATCATCACATGTTTTTACATAACCTGGTTTTTTCATTTTTTGCATATCTCTAAACCACTCAGCATGGCTGGTCATGTGGTTAGAGGCACTAGAATCCACATACCATATATCTTGAGACCCTGACACATCCCCTGTTTTATGGAACTAAGCATGTGCTGCATCACAAAAATAGCTGCTCACTTTTGTCATCACCTCCATGTTTGCTAGATGATGCATAGTTGCCTTGCTGCAACTTCCCACTTTTAATGTCATTATGCTTTTTGCAGCAGTCCTTTGCCATGTGTCTTGGTTTGCCACAGTAATAGCACTCTATTCTATTTACATTTTGATTTCTTTGCTAACCACCTCGGCCTCTTTGGCTCCCCTTGCCTCTAGACTGCTGGCCTCTTCCACCTTTGTATGATTCCTGCTGTGAATCATTGGACTGTTGTTATCCAGAATTCTGATTTCCTTGTTGGCCACCACCTTGGCCTTGACCACGGCCTCTACCTGAATTAGAATAGAAGGCCTGTTCCGATGTGTTCTTGCTTTGTGAAGAAGAATACTCACATAAAGCCTTTTCTTCTATGATCAGCATAGATATCAAGTCCCGAAAGTTGGGAATATTCTCCCTAACCTACAATGGAGGTCTTGAATGGCTCGTACTCTTTGCCAAGCCCATTTAGACACAGACACTCACCAAATCATCATCCTCCACTGATATATTGATAGACCCAAGGGATTCAACAATGCCCTTGATCTTTAAGGCATATTCATTGATGGACATGCTTTTCTTTTGCACAGTATGCAACTCTTGCTTAAACTGCAACTTCCTTGCCTTTGTGTTAGTCCGGAACATCTGAACCAGATTCTGCCATGCAACTGCTAGAGTGTTTGCATCCTGTATGTGTCCTATCATAGTGTCTGTGTGACACTAATTGAAAGCCAGTACAAGACTTTTCTTGCACCTTGATTCTAATCCTTGAATTCCTTTATATATGCAGGAGTGGCATTCTTCTCAGATAACTCTGGAGGCTCCTCATTGTCTCCTTCTACATAATCCCAAAATCCTTTACCCATTAGGAAATTGGTCATTCTTCTGAACTTCCAGGCATGGAAGTTATTCTTATCCAACTTCTCACTAACAATCTGATTAATTTCGTCAGACATGTTTTCTTGTAGCAATCAAATAACTTACAAACAGACAACTTCTGCATGCAACTTGTAATACAACAGTATCTCCTATAACTGTCTGCTCTACAGAGCAGCGATACTTTAGCACAACTTGTGTGTCACCAAACGTGACTAGAGTACATGTACATACACCCAGTATCAACAATACATGTGCACACCCTATCTGCACTTCCAAAATGCACTGTTGCACTGCAATAACCAGATTTTGAGTAAAAACAGTTCTCTACCAGAACTTCCAGAAAACTGCCACCCAAAAATACCTTGTAGTGATGAAACAGGGCCCGTAACGTGCCCGAAACGCAAATTTGGTCCAAAAACGTGGATTTATAAGATAGTATACTTGCCGTGTAGCTCTGCTCCCACGAAGGTAGCTCCTCAATTGGAGACGTGTAGCTCCCAGAGCTACTGAGAGGGTGTTGTACCTAAACCAAGAAGGGGAAAGAGATGATGGTGCTCTTACCTATGTAGCACCCCTTCCTTCCTTGCTTGCGTGCTTACCTCTCACATGAACTAGGATTTGATACCATAAAGAGAATGTGCGAGAGAGGGAGAGCTTCAAACCCTAGCAAGCAAACACACACATACACAAGAGAGAGCAAGACACAAGAGAGAGATGGATGGCTGAATGTGCGGGAGAGGGAGAGCTTCAAACCCTAGCAAGCAAACACACACATACACAAGAGAGAGCAAGACACAAGAGAGAGATGGATGGCTGAATGTGCGGGAGAGGGAGAGCTTCAAACCCTAGCAAGCAAACACACACATACACAAGAGAGAGCAAGACACAAGAGAGAGATGGATGGCTGAATGTGCGGGAGAGGGAGAGCTTCAAACCCTAGCAAGCAAACACACACATACACAAGAGAGAGCAAGACACAAGAGAGAGATGGATGGCTGAATTTTCTTCTATCTTCTTCTTCACAATGGGAGAGCATGTTGTACTATGAAAGATATTCACTTATATACATGGCCATAAGCGTTCACACTCACTTAAACTGTGGTCGATCGGGCACTTTAGGCTCATAAGAGGCCTAATGCTATTACAATGACTACTCTCATAATATATCCATGAAGCTTGAAGCGGGAATCGCTATAAATACTCCGTCACACCATTACGAGCACCTATCCAAGTTGTAGGTTTGGACAC
Organism: Cibotium barometz; assembly: GCF_041138505.1. Classification (NCBI taxonomy): domain Eukaryota; kingdom Viridiplantae; phylum Streptophyta; class Polypodiopsida; order Cyatheales; family Cibotiaceae; genus Cibotium; species Cibotium barometz. The sequence goes on from NC_141083.1 coordinate 27,736,009, forward strand.
CATTAATTCATATCTTGAATGTATGACCCTTTGGTGTATCTATTGTGACTCCTTGATGTAAGATAATGGCGGTGGATCTTGTTAACCCTAGGAATGGGTTAACAATAGCCCATCACATGTTGTCCATCCATCTCATGAGGCCGAGAGTTATGTGTGGAGATCTCTACAATAGCTCATTGCCTTGACCATCCATGTGCAGCTGCCTCTCCCATAAATTCATACCATCTCCACTTTGTTGAGCTTCATCGTTATTAGTAAAGACATTATATTCAACACTGCACAACAAGAGCAACCAATTTAAAGAATAGGGGATTCCTGTAGGGCAAAGCTCAAAATCAACAAATCAAAGAGCTTTAAGCAAGAAAACTTGATTTGGAGCTTTTTTAATTTTATGTAAAATCTTGCTTAACTAGAATAATTAATCCTAATTACTCAATCTTTTTATTAAGTTAAGGGTACAAATCAAGCATTAAAGTGTTTCTAAGGATGCTATAACATCATTTCTCCGAACCCCCTTGTTTGAAAACCTAAATTTTTCGAGGGCGTTTTCTCTAAGGGATTAGAGACATTGGCAATGGAAAAGCTCCTTTGCTAAGACCTTCTTAGATTCATAGCATATCATGGATACCCACATGTTTAATGGGGAAAATTTCCATACTTGGCAAACTAAACTAAAATTTTCTCTCATGAGGGAGGGCCTATGGCCTTTCATTGTGAAGGAGAAGAGAAAATCCTTCCCATGGATTTACAAACTTGATCGAACTTCTCTAAGTATTGAATGGGATCTCCAGTTCCATTAAATTTGGTTATCATCCTTGAAATTGGATTGGGTGGCTTTGCCCAAATTTGGGCCTCTAGGTGCGCTGGACCCTCTATCTCTCAGTTTGGATTTTCGTGCCTCATGGGATTGTGCTTGTAGTTTCTAATGGCCCTGGTCCTATGCATGCCCTGACTTAAACTGCAGGCTTAGGATAGCTCGAGGATAACACGTGATTACCCTTTTTGGAACACTTGGGTTGGAAGTAGTCCTTGTAACTAGTTCTTTACCTTTCCTCATATATATTCCTTGTTCCTCAATAATTGCCTCATTAAAAGACTGATTTACAAGTTGATTTTGCACCTGCAAAGGTTGAATTTTAGCACTTGGTTGAGCATTCAATTGCTCTATATATGACCGCCCTCCATTACTAGCACCACTGTCAAAGTACCAAGCATCCGATTCTCCACTGACATGCATACATCATGAACAGAAGGGTCATAACTGCAATGTATAGTCCATGCCCAATCATCTTGAGCAAAACTTAAAGATTCCTTCTTCTCTGTATTTGGTGTAGATGCATCAGCCACAACCATGCTTGATTCTTTCTTTTTCTCCTTCTCTAGCCTTTTCTTGCACTCATTTATGTAGTGCCTTGGTTTCCTGCAATAGTGACACTTGCCTTTCTTTTTAGGCTTATCACCTTCTTTCTTTGCATCCTTACCTGAGGATTCTGATTTTGGCTTATAGCCACTATGCAAAGAAGCTTTACCTTTGCCTTTCTCACTGGCAAACAAAAGCTTGGTTACCAACTTGCACAACAATAACAGATCTGTTTTGCCTAGACTGCTCTTCTTGCAAGAGTACTAAAACCAACTCATCAAATGTAAGGACATTTGGATTTCCCTTCATCATGAGTCTAAGGATAGAAGCAAAACTCTGATAAGAATCTGGCAATGCATTGAGAACTGTGGGCACCAATGTACTAACATGATATATCTCATCCACACTAGCGAGTTGCTTCTTAAAATCTTTGATCTTGGTCAAGAAGCTGTCCATTTAGTCTCCCTCATTCATGAGCTCAGACTCCAACTGTTTGCGCAAATATGCAACACGTGCTTCATTGCGCACCTGGTATAATGAAGCAAGTGCATCCCATGCCTGTTTTGAAGTCTTACACGATCGAATATGAGGAATAATGCTTTGCTTTCACAGAAAGTGCAAGCAATGCATGTGCCTGTGTATCTCTTCCATCCCATCTCGTTTGAGCAGCAGTGGAAGGTACTGGTAGTGCATGTGGAGGAGCCACATCTGTATCAGATTCTACTTCAGATGTACTTGTAGCACGTGGTTGCACTGGTAGTTGTGAAATAGGATGAGTTTCACTACCACTGACCACATTCTAAAGGCCTGTACATGCCTTATCATATAGGACCACAATGGGTAGTTAGTCCCATCAAATTTGTCCTCAACAGACAACATGTTGAATACATCACTACTGCCAGCCATGACTGTCTACCAAATGTAAAATCTTTCAACACACTGCAAGTACTCACTGAATGCAATCTCAGATGGCTGCCAACTGACTAAATCACTTGCAAAGTGTATGAAAAATAACACAGTAGAGAATAGAGTGTTATTAGTGAAAGTATGATGGTCGATGTTGTTGAAGACACTGTAGATGCCGTTGCACACCAAATCTTAGCTGTTGCATAGTCCAAACACCCAAAATCGAGCAGAACCAATCCAAAATGATGTATCTCCAGAACGTCTGTAGAAAACTTGCGGTGCCCAAAACGTGCCTGAATTGTGCCGTGGACCTCGAAAATTTTATATACTTCGTATACAGTATATACCTTCTTCTCCTAGGAGAGTATCTCAATCGGAGATAGAAAAACAGGGTCGTGAGGAGAGAGGCAGACTACTAGATCAAGTATCAAGGAAGCTAGCTCTGATACCAATTGTTGGAATTAGGATTAGGGTTGCAACAATGCACACACACAAGATAAGAGAAGCTTGAGAGCACACAAACTCACTAGGTTAGAATGAATAAATGTGTGCTTGATACAAAAGATAAGTACACACCCCAAAATGAGTAGATAAGAGGGTGTACATACGCATGGGGGAAAAAACCTCCTAGTGAGGGAAAAAGTGCCCCGGTGATCTTAAGGGTGTTCACACACATCATTACCATATAATGCTACACGTTCAGGGATAAGGGTATGTATGCATGCAAGGGGAGAATAATGGAACAGATGCACAATCATTGAGTGGAATTAGAGGCTAAACAGGAGATTCAGTTAAGTTGCCAGGGAAGAAGCATGACAAAGTTGGAATCTCAGAGAAGTTAAGGGATGATGACAGTCATCAAAAGTCAAAGACATAAAAAGTTGGATTCCCATCATCAAGGTCAATAGGAGGGGATGTCACGTGGACAAGGCAATGCCATGGCTAATCCCAGATCTAAATCTCTCATTAGGCAGCTTTAGGTGCATTTAGGGCATGTAGTATCCAGTCGGCAACATCTAAGCACAATCGGCAGCATCTCATGATCAGTCAGTGGTAGTTATGACCACGTGTGAAGCGATAACATTTTATTTGACATTTTACTCAGTCGTGGGATTAAATACAGGCCAACAACGATAGAAGGTGACTGACCAGCACCACTAAATCATCATATATATAGAAGTAGCATCTTTTGCATCATTTCATCTATCTCCCTCTTGGAGTTGGATCATGTGTAGTCATTAGAAGTAGTTAGTAGCCCTTTTGGGAAGGCCTATGGCCAAGCATACATGTAGCCTTTTTTCATGCATAATACATATACTGGAAACCAGTCTATCTGTCTCTCTTGTCTCATGCGTTGTTCCTACAGAGTGCTTAAGGGTTATGATTAAGGCATGAAGGCTTTCACTATGTCACATGAAAGGCGGTATTGGACTATAACTTCATCCCCAACCCATAGAACAAGGCCCCCCAAAACCTCTAGTGAATTTTGGATCTCTGTTTGAGGCGATCCGCTTTGGAAGTCCATGTAAGCAGAACACCTCTCGGATGAAAAGTTTGGCCACATCCTGAGCATCTGCATCTAACTTGCACAAGGAATAAGTTGGATCTGCTTACTCAACCGATTAACAACTATAAGAATACAATCATTTTGGAACCATAGTTGTCATGGTATAAAATAACGATACCGTACGGGAATTTTGGGATACCGTACGATAAAATACCTTTTTTTTAAACACTTACAAACTATGGAGCTTCAAGCTTGAATGTGAGGGAAGGTTGGGGGGGAGGAGTCCACAGTGCTTGAGGAACCAGAACATGGAGATGTGTCTGTCCCAGTTTGATCTCCCAATTGTCTCCAAAAAAGAGCCTGCATGGGTAATGCGATGCCAAAGGTCTCCCAGTGTAGTGTTTATGACGAAGGGTCTGTCCTTGCACAGATACGGGTAGTGCATCCAGGGTGATAGGTTTAGGAACTCCTTTGCAGATCAAAATGGCCCTGTCCAAATCTTCTCCTTCGTACATAACTTGAGGATCTGATTGTCTAGCCTACCTATACTAGGGATCTCCAAGTGATATAGCAAGATTCTCTCCTCATCCTACCAATCAAGTGTACACTACTAGTCTACCTTGCGAGATTTTTTGGGTCTCTAGACTCTCAGCAACCCCATATGGAATGCTAAGTGGACATGAAAGTTGTGAAGTATTGCGGGCATTTGGGATCTTCCGTCTTTAATTGTTGAGCAGGATTTCTCATTTTTGTTGAGCATTTGGGATATGTTTATCAGAAGGGAGAAGGGGGGGGCCTTGCGAGGGGCCTGGGGGGTGTCATACCGTATAATATTGTATGGTACCATACTGTATGAACCGTATGGTATGAATTGGTTCGTACTGGTAAGGAGAAACAACCATATTTGGAACCTTCCGCTCTTTGGCAATCCAACCACAGAGTCTGTAACTTGGTTGAACACGATGTTAATCAATACACTTAAATACACTAAGATTTGAAGGACACTTGCTCAAATACAAGAAGTAAATTGCTGAATTGACAAGAGACACACAATGAGCTGGAACGGCCGACCCCTCCCTTGAGTAAATTGTATTACTATTGGAGAAATTCAATACATAGCATCACGAAAATCCATTGCCAAATCCTTCATGCCAATGCATATGAAATTCAACATTTAGAAAACAATGGTATGTCGATGTAGATCACCAAGGAGCTGCCTTGATGCCCGGCCCGGACTTTAGTGCCCATATTCTCTACCATTGGCTCTATGTTCTACCAAGCAAGGTAGCAACATCTTCAAGAGCACATAGGACAAGAGAAATACTACACAAGGCGGCTAAACAAGGAGTCCTACCCTTCTATTGAGACAACACATTGTCCAATTAGCTTACTAGTCTTCATAGAAGTTGTTGCAAGCAGAAGCCTTCGCGTTGCCCCGCAATCCTTCGCGACAAAAGTTTTCAAGAGGATGAAGGGAACCCTGGGAAAGCTTCCCCTATGGTTCAACTTGAGAAAGGAAGGCTGAAATTAGGGTTTTCAGCAAAAAGACCAGAAATTACAGCAAAATGAGAGCTATTTTGCTGAATTTCAGTCATTGGGAGTGCGTAGGAGAGTGATTAGCACTTGGAAACACTCTTGGAAGCTTGGAAAACACCCTAGCAAGTTGGGTATGGCTATGGAGAGCTTGGAAATGGAGAAAAATGGTGGAAAAATAGAGTTTTCAGCCTCCAAAAATCCTCATGAAGAGAAAACACGAATTTTTTCTTAATAAGTAAGTGAATTGGGGTCCAATCAGGTGAGGGGACAAGGGGAGATGCCCATTTATGAGTAAAAAGGGAGGATCAGGTCCTGGACATTGAGTCTTGTCCGCCTTGGGACTTCAGTGAGTGTGAACTTGGAAGCGGTCATAATTTATAAGTGACTTTTGGGCGCCCAAACTTTAATGAAGTGGGAACACACTCACTTATAAATATTGGCTAAGTCCTAAGGGCTATTTGAGCCTAGATTGGGTAATACTTACCACCTGTTCACATGCCACACAACCATGTCAGCAGATAGTTTCACACGCACGGTTCACCGGCAGGCGTCCCCTAGCCCGGAACTACACATAGGTCATGCAGGCATGAAAACAGCATGCAATTTCATTTGCAGGCAAGCACATAAAGATGCTATGCAATGCAGCATTGGCATGAGCAATTTCCGTTCATGAAACCATATAAGACCAGGCGTTTCCACACGCAAGTATAAGATTTACCATATGATCAGCTTTAATGGTTTTCTTGACGGGCAAGAAATGAGCTTGCTTGCTAAACCTATCCACAATGGTCCAAATAGCATCATTCCCATGCTGGGATCTAGGCAAATCCATAATAAAATCCACAGTAATACTTTCCCAAGGTTGCGAGGGAATAGGCAATGGCTGAAGCAAACCTGGAGGTTTTTGCCTGTCAAATTTTACCTTTTGGCAAGTGATACATGCGTGTACATAAGCCTCAATGTCTTTATGCATGCTTGGCCAAAAGAAATATCTCTGAATCATGCGAGTAGTAGGCATGATACCTCTATGACCAGCATAAGGTGGAGCGTGACATTCGTCCATAACCTTTGGACGCAAATCCTTCACCACACATAGGCAATTATCCTTCATAAGATAACCCTCGTTGATAACATAAGAGGCATGTGAATGACCAGCCATCAAATCAGTCCATATATGGCAAAAATTAGCATCCAAATGATACAATTCTCGCATAGAAGATAAGTCTCCATGAGAGGCCACTGAGACTGCAGCTACATAAGGCCTCCTGGATAATGCATCGGCCACCACATTTTTCTTTCCTGGAGTATGCACAATCTGAAAATGAAACATGGAAAGAAAGTTTGCCATTCTCATTTGCTTCTCTGAAAGCTTTGTCTGAGATAAAAAGTATCTCAAGCTTTGATGATCTGTCTTGACTACAAATTCAGCCCCAAGAAGATAATGTTTCCATATCTTTAAGGCATGAATTACAGCCAAGAGCTCTTTCTCATAGATATCCATATGAAGCTCAGCATCATGCAAACGACAGCTCTCGTATGCAACTGCATGCCCTTCTTGATTTAGGACAGCTCCTATGCAATCACCACAAGCATCACATTCAACTACGAATGACTACGAATCACCACAAGCATCACATTCAACTATGAATGACTTGTGCAAGTCAGGAACAATCAAAACTGGACCACATATAATAGCATGCTTGAGCTGCAAGAAAGCATCCTGTTCCTTTGAAGTCCATTTGAAAATAGTTTTCTTCTTTGTGAGATCATGTAGAGGAGTGGCTATCATAGCAAAATGCCTCATGAAACGTCTATAATACGAACATAATCCCAGAAAACTATGTACTTGATGTACGTTTTGCAATTCGGGCCAATTCCGAATGGTCTCTACCTTTGCAGGATCCATTGTTACTCCATCTTTGGATAAAATGTGTCCCAAATAATGAATCTCTGAAAGGAAAAACTCACTTTTCTTGGCATTAATGACAAGTTTGTGCTTCCGCAACTCTTCGAACACTGTGACCAAATGAGTTCTGTGTTCCTGCTCATTCTTGGAGAAAACGAAGATATCATCAAAGAATACTCCTGTGAATTTGCGATGGGGTCGGAATATCCTATCCATCATACGATTAAACGTAGCAGGAGCATTGGTGAGACCAAAAGGCATTACCAAAAATTCATATAATCTGAAGGATGTCCTGAATGCAGTTTTATGGACATCTTGTGGCACCACTCGTATTTGGTGATAACCACTCTTCAAATCAAGTCGGCTAAAGCAAGCCGAACCATCAAGCTTATCCAAGATATCATCAATTCGCGGAATTGGGAATCTGTTCTTGATGTTAAGCTTGTTCAAAGCTCTGTAGTCCACACACATACGGAATGATCCGTCCTTCTTTTGAACAAGAAGTACAAGAGAGCAATAAGGTGAGGAACTGGGTTGAACCAAACCTTTCTCTAAAAGCTCGTTTACCTGCTTCATGATCTCTTCTTGTTGTGCAGCACTCACTCGGTATGCGGGTTTGTTGGGTGGAGAACTACTTGGCACAAGATCTATGCGGTGATCTTTGAGCCTTTGGGGAGGTAATTCTCCTGGCAAAGTATCAGCAAAACAGTCACTGAATGCATTAAGAAAATTCAGCCTATCATTAGACATAGCATCCACATTTTGATGATTTGGTACAAGGCTATCACGAACAAAAACCAAGTACGCTGAAAGACTCTTTTTCATTGCTTTATTAATTTGGATGTGTGATACAAGTGGGATGGAATCCCATTCTTTGCTAGCATCAATAAAATGCATGCGGCCTTTATTGATGCTCAAGCCTATGGTGCCATGGCTTGCCCCCAACAATACATCACATCCATTTAGTGGAGCAACTAGGAAATGTTCATTATCAAGGTAGCCCTGGATATGGATGCGCAACTTCCCTATCAATGGGGTAACCTGCACCTCTTTACCAATAAATGCAGCTTGGGCTTCAATCTGAGGTCCCATGTTCTCAACCTCAATACCCAATGCAGTTGCCGTGTGCATAGAGATGAAGTTATCGGTTGCATAGTCATCAAACATGAATAGTGCGGGCTGATCCTTGATTTGCCCCCAAGCCTTGCATACCATTCGCTCTTTTGCATCATGACTTGTATTTCCTTGCACATCAGGAACTGTATGTACATTAGCCTTGGTCGGCTTGTCCTCGTGCTTTGGTTTGCGATCTGGGCATTGTCGAAACATGTGGTCTTTGCTACCACAAGAAAAGCATTTTCCATCCTTGGCATATTGCTCTCTTTGCTTTGGGGTTAAGCCGAATTTGTTCTTCCTTGGGCCTTGATCTTTAGATGTGTTATTTTCAACTTTACCACCCTTGTAAGTCTCCCGAAAATTCTTTTTAGGTGGCTATCCACCCTTTTGCAGACTTGGGAGAGCCTTGTCTTTCCCTTTTGAACCTCCTTGATCCTGTTTTATCTTGAGCACCAATTGCTCCGTAGCTAGAGCAGAAGCTGTGAGCTGTTGTAAAGTATGTTTCGGGTGCAATTCAATGCCCGAACGATATGCTGGTTGTAGTCCAGAGTGAAACTTCCTTTTTCTTTCATCCTCAGTGATTTGCATAAAGGGAGTTACTTCCAGCAACACTTTCCAGAATTTGTTAACATATTGTTGCACGCTTTCATTATCTCTTTGCTCCAACCTGTCCCACTTTTGAGTGAGAGTTTGCTCCGCATTTGTTGGTGGCAGAAACTGAGCATAGAATCAGTCCTTAAATTCCTTCCAGGTGCTAATAGGATCCTTGGTGATCTTTTTAGTGATCCACCACCAATGAGCAGCGGTCCCTTTCAAAAACATGCTAGCATGGCATACTTTAGACTTTTCAGTGAAGTCCTCATCGCGCTAAAAGTAATGTCAAACTGTACCACAAATGCTAACACTTTAGAAGCATCATGTTCTCCATGAAAAACATCAAATTTAACAGATTTGTCACCTGCTTTGAATTCCTTGAGCTTTCTGGCGGCATGAGGCTCATGGTCTTCTCTTTTTCTTTTCCCCTTACCCAACGGGGTAGCCCTATTTGCATCATGGGCTCCATGGGCCGTCATAGAAGTTTCATGAGGCACGGTGGCATGTGCTCCACGACGAACTTGAAACTCAGATGCATGTGACTTACCTGCATAAGAAGGCAGTGTCTCTCCATGAGACAACTCAGAAGGAAAAATTTTTCTAGCAGACCTGTCACCCTTACCATGGGATACATGTCTTGCATGCATGTGACTTTCATGCCCTCCATGAACACTAGCATACATATATCTGTCAAGCTTTGTGCCTTGTGTGGAGAAGATGCATGTCGAGAGGTGACTGTCACCTCTGTCTTTTGCATAAAAGATTTCAGCCTTTGAGATGCGGGATCTCCATGCTTCAAACAAGGTGGATTTCTTAATTTCAGCTCTCCGTCGTCCCCCTCTTTGATATCACCTTTGCGGAGGAGGTAGGCAAGTGCCAACTCCCTTGGCTTCTTGCCCACTTCCTGTGCCATAGACTCAAAAGTTACATCTACCATTGCATCAGCCTTCCTAGCTTCAATGGCACTTAGCAGATGGGGATCTTCATGCAAAAACTTTAACTCTTGCTCTTGTGCCTACAAAAGTTTTCTCATATGTTCCATTTCAGCCCTCATTGCATCAAGCTCTTGTTCAAGCATGACTGTCTTTGGAGATAGTTGACCCTTTGATTCACTATCATTAACCCTTTCAAGGGGCTTGTGTCTTCCTTGTTGCAGGGCATCAGACCCACAAGAAGCACTAGATGGACCCCTCGAATTTGGCACCTCCAAAGGGTTGCCTTGGCTGTCCATTGTGTTTAAGTTTGCTAAAAGCGGGGTGTCCAGTACACAGGTTCGTTTCCCCACTAGGAAGAGGGAAACAACCGTGCTCTGATACCAAAATGAAACTGATCCCGTCAAGTGGGAAGACTCCGTTGGACACCCACACGCGTAATAGCACAACTTTAAAACCACAATTTGAAATGGACAACTTAATACAACTTGAAATTGAAATGAAATGAAATGGAAAGATGGACACCAGCACTGGGGCCGAACGGGCCGACCAATATATGATATATTTATTGGGAGTATTTAACAAATACAATGCTCTATGGGTTCCAAGAACCAGATGATGTCCATGTACATATGAATACAGTACCACAAACAAATAGGCTCAAAGTCGACGTTCGAAGTAGATGCTCGAAGCAGAACGACCACTAGCGTGGTCCAGTCTCTACGGTCCTGTGCTTTCACTGGACTCCGCGGAGAGCGCCTCACTGGTGTTCCGAGACCATGCACAAACAGGCGCTCTCGTACTAATGCCTGGCTCTCCCGATCTCAGCACCTTTGGACCGAGGTTCTCCAATAGAGCTTGGACTACCCGGCACTGAAGGGTGTTATCGAGGGGAATGAATCCCTTATCAGATTTAACACAAAGTACTTTATTTAAATATGAAAATTCACTTACTTGTGGATGGCAGATGGAAGTCCAACACCCATGGCACTTGTGTAGTTACTTGAGTGGGACACCAGATGTAGCCACTTGAAGAAGGAAGACGCCGCCTTGTTGAGATGGCACAACCACCTTGTAAGAGAACTTAGCGTAGCCACCAAGACAAGTACAACCGCAAAGACCACAGTCGCCTACCGTGAAAGGAGGAGTATCCGTTTGCAAGGAAGGAGATGCTTGGTTGCAACATGGAGGAAAGATGGCGTGGAGGAGCAGCCGGCTGTATCCTTCTGGTGATGGCTGCTGCTGTGCAGAGGAGGAGAAGGAGGAGACGCACAGCCCTCTGGAGTGTATGCGCAGCCTGAGAAGGAGGAAGCGTGCAAAAACCGCCTGTTATGGCCGCCTGAGGAGATGAAAGGGCAGCCGCCCATTGGAGGTGGAGGGCAGTCTTCTACTGGGAAGGACAGGCGCCTGCTGTGAATGAAGCGCAGCCTGTTTTGAAGGGAAAGCACACACAGCTGCCTGCAAGAGGAGGCAGCGTAGCCTGAGAGGAACAATCACCGCCTGGCTGCAGAAACGCAGCAACCTGTAGTGCAGCCACCAGCCTGTAGTGCAGTCGCTTGAGAAGAGGGAAGGGAGGTGGTGCCGCCTCCTGAGGAGATGGCCGCGTGCTAAAGAGATGATCGCCGGCTGTCTTTTCTGTTATGAAGGGTGGTTGCCTCTCCTTTTATGAGTATTGGAGGGGGACTATAACCTTAGTGATTTGGCTGGCCCCCCCACGTTTGCATGTGGGTGGCCAGTTTCCAGGGATGTGGTAGGTGACCATGCCTACTTCCACACACACTTAAGTGGGGCTCCCCACCTTGGCCCCTAAGTGGGTGCCCACTTTTAAGTGAGTGTGAACAAGTGACCTTATAAAACAAAAGGTTTAGAATATAAAATATTAAAGTAACATGTGCCATATACTTACCACCTGTTCACATGCACCAAAACTCGTCAGAAGACAGAGCAGACTTCACGACTCACTGGCAGGCGTCCCCGCTCAGTAAGTAACACGTCAAGCAAGAAAACACAAAATAACAAGTCATGCGAAAACAATTTTAAACATGCAGAACATGAGTGCATGTGCAAATAGTATCATGGACATATCTCCCGTTCATGGAACAAGTACAAAATATCTGTCGGCACAAAAACTGGCACAACGTAAAACATAAAAACCTAGTCTTCCTATGGAGTGACAGTCCCATAGGTAAGACATAGTTCCAGGCACGAGCCTCCCTATGGAGTGACAGTCCCATAGGCAAAACATGGCACGAATACTGGCTCTTCCATGGCGTGACAATCCCATGGGTCGAACACAGTCCAGGTCATACACGGGTGGCACCAGTCTGGCTCCTGTCCATACGACACCATCCTGCTAACACACGGGTGGCACCAGGCTGGCTCCCATCCATGTCAGCAAGAAAACTAGCCTCTTCACATGAGACACCGGCCTGGCCTCAAGTGAACGAGACACAAAAACTGGAGATGGACCAAATGGCCACCAATCCAATATGTACATAGTGTGAAAGCAAGAGTGAACCATTTGGGTGGCCAAATGGTGACATTCCTCCCCGCTTCTAAACAGTTGTCTGCTGAAATGCATCCAAATATGTCTGAAGCACATGCAGGCAATCTTTGAAGAACTTCTTATCTACCCATTTAGCATCAATGGGAAGATAGTTCTTAAACTTCACAAGGTAACGCCTCACAACTTTGCCTGCAAACAGCAAGCTTGCATTCCTTGTGATACACAATCTGCTCTGGCTGCAAGATCTCCTCAAGCTCATCCACTTCTGGTGGATCCTTAATGACCATTTTCATTGGGCTCCAGCCCTACATACTTGCAAAGGAGACTCACATGAAAAGTATTGTGTATGTGCCAATGACTAGGTAATGCCAATCTGAAAGCCACTTCATTGATCTTCTCGATCACTCAAAAAGGCCCATAGTACCTGGTTGCAGGCTTAGGATATGCACCCTCTTTGCCAGGCCTCTTTGCAAGTCTTGCTTTCTCAAATTTCAGCAATACCCAATCATTCTCTTTAACATCCAATTGCCTTCTATGCTTGTCGGTAGCCTTTTTATGCTTGTCTTGTGACCTTGCAATGGCTGTCCGCACTTGAGCAAAAGCAATATCCAAGTCTCTTACATACTCATCAGCTGCAAATATCTCATCCTTTGTGCGAAGGATGGGTGGCAAAACCACCTTACCATAAACAATCTCAAACGGGGCCTTTCCCGTAGATGCATGTATTGTGTTGTTGTATGCAAATTCCACAAGCGGTAAGTACTTCTCCCAAGAAGACTTCTGATCCGCCACATAACATTTCAAGAGATCCAACACAGCTGAATTTGCAGCCTCACTTTGCCCATCCGTTTGAGGGTGATAAGCTGATGAGAAGTCCAATTTGGTGCCCATATTATCAAATAAGGCCCGTCAAAAGAGACTTGTAGTCCTGGGATCTCTATCCCCCACAATGGACTTCAGTATTCCATGATGTTTGAACACTTGTGCAAGATATATTTTAACCATATGCTGAGTTTTGATGGTCTTTTTGACCGGCAAGAAATGAGCTTGCTTGCTAAACCTATCCACAATTGTCCAAATTGCATCATTACCCTGTTGGGTACGTGTCAAGTCCATAATGAAATCCATTGTAATACTTTCCCATGGCTGCGTGGGAATAGGCAATGGCTGAAGCAAACTTGGTGCCTTTTGCCTATCAAATTCGACCTTTTGACAGGTGGTACATGCACGTACATGTGCCTCTATGTCCTTCCACATACCTGGCCAAAAGAAATACCGCTCAATCATGTGCGTAGTAGGCATTATGCCTCTATGACCAGCATATGGAGGAGCATGGCACTCATCCAAAACCTTTTGCCTCATGTCAGATACCACACATAGGCAATTATCTTTTATGAGATAACCCTCTTTGATCACATATGAGGCATGTGCATGACCAGCCCATCAAATCAGCCCAAATAGTGGCAAAATCAGCATCCGTATGATACAAATCACGCATGGTAGACAAGTCCCCATAAGAGGCAACCGAGATAGCTGCTACATACGGCTTTCGTGACAATGCATCGGCCACTACATTCTTCTTTCCCGGGGTGTGCAAGATCTGAAAATGAAACATAGAGAGGAAATTGGCCATCCTCATATGCTTCTCTGATAACTTAGTTTGAGTAAGAAAATACCTCAAACTCTGGTGATCTGTCTTCACAATGAAATCAGCCCCAAGAAGATAGTGTTTCCATATAGTAAGTGCATGAATTATAGCCAAGAGCTCTTTCTCATATATGCCAAGAGATAGCTCCGTATCATGCAATCTACGACTCTCATAAGCCACAGCATGTCCCTCTTGATTAAGGACAGCTCCTATGCAATTTCCAGATGCATCACATTCCACACAAAAAGGCTTTTGCAAATCCGGAACGATCAACACTGGACCATGAGTAGTTGCATCTTTCAATTTGAGGAATGCATCTCTCTCTACATTAGTCCATTTGAATACGGCCTTCTTCTTTGTCAAATCATGCAAAGGAGAAGCAATCCATGCAAAGTGCCGAATGAACCTGCGGTAGTAAGAGCATAATCCAAGAAAACTACGGATCTCATGCACCGAACTCAATTCGGGCCAATTCCGAATTGCATCAATCTTTGTAGGATCCATCTGCACTCCATCTTTGGACACAATATGCCCAAGATAATGTATCTCTGACAAGAAGAACTCACTCTTCTTTGCATTTATGAAGAGTTTATGTTTATGGAGCTCTTCAAAAACAATAGCCAAATGAGCTTTATGCTCTTCTTCGGTCTTCGAGAAGACTAGGATGTCATCAAAGAAGACACCTGTAAATTTCCTATACCCATGGAATATGCGATCCATCATTCTATTGAATGTAGCCGGGGCATTTGTAAGACCAAAAGGCATAACAAGATACTCATAAAGCCCAAATGCTATCCTGAAAGCAGTTTTGTGTACATCCTTAGACACTACACGCACTTGATGCTATCCTGAAAGCAGTTTTGTGTACATCCTTAGGCACTACACGCACTTGATGATATCCACTCTTGAGATCAATTCGGCTAAAGCATGCCGATCCATCCAACTTGTCAAGGATGTCGTTTATGCGTGGAATCGAAAACCGATTTTTGAGGGTAAGCTTATTCAAAGCTCTATAATCCACACACATACGAAAGGATCCATCCTTCTTTTGAACTAAGAGGACGGGTGAATGATATGGGGAAGAGCTTGGCTAAACCAAACCCTTCTCAAGAAGCTCATTTACTTGCTTCTGTTGGCTATATATAGAATGTCTATAGCCCTAGGATCTCCTCTATATATACTCATCTATTGTGTGTATTCCACACACCTTTGGGGATGCATATGACGTGTCTCTCTCTCTCTCTCTCGTTGGTTCAACATGGTATCAGAGCGTGGTTGCTTTTTCGCTATGAAAAGCATTCGTTTTCGGCTTCACGCGGCTCCGCGCAGCGCGCGCGCAGAAAAATCTGCAATTCTGCAAAACGTAAAATCGTCATAATTTTCTGCTCCGGACTCGGAATTCAGTGTTTTTGAAGTCGTTTTGGGGGTATATGGTGCGTTTCTGAGCTGTCTAGCATATCAGATTTATCAAATTCTACACCGATTATAATCTGCAGCAGCAGACTGATAGCAATCTTTTGACCGTTGGCTATCAAATTTTCTGTCTGGACAAAAGAAGATAAGTGATTTAGTTTTCTCAATCTTTACAATGATTTATTGCTTGATTATGTGTATGTTATGCATGAGAAATTTTTTAGAGAAGATCTCGTTATCCCTTATATGTATGATGTGTTGGCTATATATAGAGACATTCTATATATAGCCATGATGTTCGTATTAGATAGAGATTTGTGAAACTAATAAAATATTTCATGAGCATCGATTTTCATGTATAGATTGCATCATACTTGTGAAAAAGAAAATATCGTTTGTTTCTCATAGAAAATAAAGGTTTCTAGGAGAAAGAAGATCTTTCATGAGTATATGTTTGCATGTATATATTTCTTCATACTTGTGAAAGAGAATATATTGTATGTTTTTCATGGTTGCAAGATCCTAGGCGACGGCTTCTACAGTGGTTTACTTCCTACGACGGCTCATGGTAATTTTATCAAAACTAAGAGAAAATTCATATTTAGCGTTAAAAGATCTCTTGCATCATGCATAGAGTTTAGCCATCATCATGATGGTATTTGATATTGATGAGATGCATATTCCTTAGAGTTGTTTGTCCATGATAATCAACATATTTGATTCTTTCTTTCATGATGTAAGTAGAAGAAGATCTTTCGTATCTTATGCAACTCACATTGATCATGACTCATGCCATGGTCTGGTATACCTCTTATGCTACCATGATGTACTTCTACAATAATCTTGATCTTTTTGATTGCTTCATGAGCTAATATGTTGTGATCTTGTTTTAGTGCTAGCTACAGGAATCACATGATTAAGCTTGGACGTTCATAATGTATTTATTGACAATCCAAGGTATTATCACATGATGGTAATTATGCCTTTCTTTTCGATCAACTGATGTTATGTATATGGATTTTGTTCATCAATATCATGATGGTATTTGATATTGATGAGATGCATATTTGTTAGAGTTGTTTGTCCATGATAATCAACATATTTGATTCTTACTTTCATGATGTAAGTTACTAAGTAGAAGAAGATCTTTCGTATCTTATGCAACTCACATTGATCATGACTTATGCCATGGTCTGGTATAACTCTTATGCTACCATGATATACTTCTACAATAATCTTGATCTTTTTGATTGCTTCATGAGCTAATATGTTATGATCTTGTTTTAGTGCTAGCTACAGGAATCACATGATTAAGCTTGGACGTTCATAATGTATTTATTGACAATCCAAGGTATTATCACATGATGGTAATTATGCCTTACTTTTCGATCGACTGATGTTATGTATATGGATTTTGTTCATCCTGCCATGGTTTTATTTTGTGATGCTCATTATGATGATTTCTTTATATTCGTTGATGACATTTCCATGGAATTTATCCATGATGTCATGGTTTTGGCTTGCTATCCTTTTGGTGTACGTCTGCTTGATATTACTTACATATCTGATGTTGGATCTTACTTTTTGAATGGTTACTCCTTCTCTAAATATCAATTCGTAGCCCTGTGCGTGTGAGCAAAAATCCCGCATACCAAACCAAAGGTGTGCATTAGTTTGTTTGAAATAGGTTGGTTCTAATTTGTGCCCATGAAATGCTTGTGGTAAATTCAATGATCCTGACTTTAGAATCCTTACAGTTACTTGCTCATGGTCATCTCGGTGATGATCTGATAGTTTTAACTCATGATTTAGGAATCGTTATAGTTACTTGCTCGTGGTCATCTTGGTGATGATCTGATTGTTTTATCTCATGACTTCAGAATCGTTACAGTTACTTGGTCATGGTCATCTTGGTGATGATCTCATTATCCTTTTATCTCAGCGGTGATGTTGATCTCTCGTTTGATTGTTCTCACAAGGAAGTTGTGTATTTGTTCTTTCTATGGCTTCGAGGAAGTTTGTCTTGTGTGTAAAGAGGACTTTATTGATGCTTAGCATGCTGTTACGACTCGAGAGGCTTTGTAAGCATGCAACTATTTCTCGAGAGCCTTTGCAAGAAATAGTTAAAGGTGCCATGTGTTCTACCTTTGCTTGTTACATTACAACCAGCCTCACGGACTTGACAATTATTATTTTAAGCATGCAAGCCTCGGTGATTCTGACAGGTTTGGTGAGATTGTAATTTTGGTGCCTTGGTATGATGCCATGGTGGTGATGGTTACACATTTTATTGATATATGTATATGTGTTCATTGCATTGATGTAATTCACTCACTACAATCCATGATGCCATGGTGTTGTTCCATGATGATGGTTACATGTTTCGTCAATGATGGTTGACTACGTTTCCATGGATTGTATCCATGATGCCATGGTGTTGTTCCATGATGATGGTTACATGTTTCGTCAATGATGGTTGACTACGTTTCCAATGATGATGGTTACATGTTTCGTCAATGATGGTTGACTACGTTTCCATGGATTGTATCCATGATGCCATGGTGTTGTTCCATGATGATGGTTACATGTTTTGTAGATGATGATTGATTACGTTTCCATGGATTGTATCCATGATGCCATGGTGTTGTTCCATGATGATGGTTATATGTTTCGTTGATGTTGGTCATTCCAAGCTATATGTTTTGTTGATGTTGGTCATTCCAAGCTACATTTTTCGTTGATGTTGGTCATTCCAAGCTACATGTTTCGTTGATGTTGGTTCACTTGGCTAATCTATATTGGTTGATTATGTTTCCATGGATTTTATCCATGATGCCATGGTGTTGTTCCATGATGATGGTTACATGTTTCGTGAATGATGGTTGACTACGTTTCCATGGATTATATCCATGACGCCATGTTGTTTGGATGCACCGTGCCTTGGCTTTGGCTCATCAGATTGACTAGGTTTATTTAAGTCTATCAATGTCTTTTGTGGTCGACAATGCAACCATGCAGATCTAAATGGCTATAATGGTGGTCAAGTCTTGGAGTTCAATCTATGACAACTAACAAGAAATTCCGTCGAGCATATTTCCCAAGAGGTTTGATTTCTCGTTCCGTCAGCTTATGAGGTTTATGTTCACGTCATGTCATCTTGACTACATGATAGAGGTTTGATTTCTTGTCCCGTCATCTTACGAGGTTGGTTTACGTTCACGTCATGTCATCCCCTGACTACATGTCAGAGTTTTGATTTCTCTTCCTGTCAGAGGTTTGATTTCTCGTCCTATCAGCTTATGAGCTTTATGTTCATGTGCATCATGTCATCCTAGCTACATGCTGCTTGTGGATGTCAAAGGTTTGATTTCTTGTTCCGTCATCTTATGAGGTTTACTATCCTGATTGTGAATGTCACACGTTTGATTTCTCGGCCTATCATCTTATGAGGTTTACTTTCAAGTACGTCATGTCAGAGGTTTACTTTTTCATCCTGTCAGAGGTGTCTACATCCTAATTATTGTTTCATGTCAGAGGTTTGCTTTTTCATCATGTCTGGTTATCCTACCTATGGACGTAAGAGGTTTGATTTCTCGTCTTGTCATCTTATGAGGTTTACTTTCATATCATGTCATCTTGGAGGTTTGATCCAAGTTATAGTTGTCTCATTATCTTGACTCATAATATTGGAGGTTTGATCTTATGTCATAGATTTTTCCCATGGCAAAGATATGATTCTAGCTTTCCATGATATCCTTACTAACTAGAATGAGTGTCATTTTCTATTTTAGTGACAGGTCAATCTTCCAAGTCAACTTCTCCAAGTAACCAGATTCCCTTACCAAATCTAGTTCATTTGCCATTGATTGGATGATCTTCCACAAGTTGACATTGCCATGCATATCCTTGCGGATGGACTATATTCCTAAGCAACCATATAATAGATACCTTTATGTCTATTTCTTTATGTACATCTTTTCGTGTACATCTCATATTTCTATAACAAAATTATGGTTTTCCATTTGTTATGGAGACTTCTTCCATATTACAGGGTTTATGGATCAGGATTGTATTTGGATATTGCTGAGCTTCAATATAGAGAAGAGACTACAAAAATATTATTTGGCATCGTCACCCCACGAAGATACACTCGCACCCAGCCTACATGAATGGATCAAGACAACATGAAAATGGATGACCTTCAAAGCCTTCATTTGGCTATTGTACACATAAGAGTGATGAAGTATATATGGGAGTGATGTAGCTCCTTCATGGCTATTGTATATATGGGAGTGATGTAGCTCCTTCATGGATATTGTATATATGGGAGTGATGTAGCTCCTTCGCAGTCTTCATGGCTATTGTATATATGGGAGTGATGTAGCTCCTTTGAATAATACTTTGTAACTATAAAATAATTTAATATAGCGGTAGGTGTATATAGAGCTGTGGGTTTTTCCCTTGAGCCCCCAAGGGTTTTTTCATCCACAGTTAGAGACCCTTCTTTGAGCGGGGGTGTTGGCTATATATAGAATGTCTCTATATATATAGCCCTAGGATCTCCTCTATATATACTCATCTATTGTGTGTATTCCACACACCTTTGGGGATGCATATGACGTGTCTCTCTCTCTCTCTCTCGTTGGTTCAACAGCTTCATGATCTCCTCTTTTTGGGATGCACTTACACGATAGGCTGGCCTATTAGGTGGTGAGCTACCCGGCACAAGATCAATGCGATGATCTTCCGGTCGTACAGGTGGTAACTCATTTGGTAGCTCATCAGCAAAACAATCATTATGCTCTTGTAAAAATTTCAGCCTATCATTACAAAGAGTGTTTACATGTACATTATTTTCCTCAACAGGATCTCATACAAAAATCAAGTACGCAAAAATACTCTTTTTCATTACTTTCTTAATTTGTACATGAGATACAAGGGGAATGGTATCACCCTCTTCACCAACATCAATTACATATTCTCGGCCTTTATGCATGAAGGTGATCCTGTTAGTCTTGTAAGCCTTACACGGGTCAATACATGTATGCCAAGGCTTTCCAAGCAATACATCACAGCCATTCAAAGGCGCCACAAGAAAATCCTCATGATCTACATAGCCTTGAATGTGTATGTGCAAATTGCCAAAAATAGGCATGACCTGCACTTCTCTACCAACAAAGGCAGTCCCTGCTTCAATTTGAGGACCCATGTCCTCCACTTCAATACCCAAAGCAGCTGCCATATGAGTGGATATGAAATTCTCCGTTGCACAATCATCAAACATAAACAAAGCGGGTTGATTCTTGAGTTGTCCCCAAGCTTTGCATACAACCCTATCTTTGCTGTCATGCATTGTATCCCCTTGCACATCCGGAACCATATGTACCTTGGGCTTCGGTACATTAGCATTTTCAGCTTTGTTCTTCTTATTTGGGCATGCTCTTGCCATGTGATTAGTGCTGCCACAAGTAAAGCATTTGCCTTCACGCATATATTGCTCCTTCTTCAGCACTAAGACCAAAGTTTGCCGGCTTATAAGGGCGCTTTTTAGCAAACTTATTTTCAGCTTTTGGACCTGATTTGGCTTGGTTTTGGTCCCTTTTAGGTGGCTGTCCATCATTTTGAAGGTTTTGGACAGCCCTCTCTTTGCCTTGAAATGAGGGTTTAGCCTTATTGGATCGACTCAATTTGAGTTCCAGTTGCTCGGTGTGGCGGTAGCAAGTTGGGTATGGCTATGGAGAGCTTGGAAATGGAGAAAAATGGTGGAAAAATAGAGTTTTCAGCCTCCAAAAATCCTCATGAAGAGAAAACACGAATTTTCTCTTAATAATAAGTAAGTGAATTGGGGTCCAATCAGGTGAGGGGACATGGGGAGATGCCCATTTATGGAGGATCAGGTCCTGGACATTGAGTCTTGTCCGCCCCTCGGGACTTCGGTGAGTGTGAACTTGGAAGCGGTCATAATTTATAAGTGACTTTTGGGCGCCCAAACTTTAATGAAGTGGGAACGCACTCACTTATAAATATTGGCTAAGTCCTAAGGGCTATTTGAGCCTAGATTGGGTAATACTTACCACCTGTTCACATGCCACACAACCATGTCAGCAGACAGTTTCACACGCACGGTTCACGGTTCACGGTTCACGGGCGGGCGTCCCTTAGCCTGGAACTACACATAGGTCATGCAGGCATGAAAACAGCATGCAATTTCATTTGGAGGCAAGCACATAAAGATGTTATGCAATGCAGCATTGGCATGAGCAATTTCCGTTCATGAAACCATATAAGACCAGGCGTTTCCAAGCAAGTATATGCGATACCAGACCCAGTGGAAAGCCAATCCTCCATGCCTTTCCGAGCATGTACACAAAGGCACAAGTCCCAGCGGAAAGCCAAGTCCTCCATATATTCCGGGCATGATAACGTCAAGTCCCAGCGGAATATCATATCCAACTATACAGCATGACACGTGTCAATCACATGCATAGGCACATTCCATAAGCCATGGACACCAATCCAATATGTACATAGTGTGAAAGCAAGAGTGAGCCATTCGGGTGGCCAAATGGTGACAGAGTCCATAAAAATGTTCTCCCATGGCAACTTTGGAATTGGAAATGGGTGAAGCTTACCAGCGGCTTTATTGGTGTCTGGCTTTGACTTCTAATAGACCTAGCAGACTTGTACATACTCATGAACATCTTGCTTCATGTGAGGCCAAAAGCAAAAACAGGATAACTTCTCCAATGTCGGGCCACCATCCTGAATGATGTATTTTGAAGCAATACAAAGCACACATTTGCCCTAGGGTTCCTTGAAATCTGGTTCCTCAGCATACATTGCCTACATCGGCATGAAATAATCACTATGGCAACTCTCGACAGTGTGCACAGGTGTGGCCTTCGACTCAACGCGTTGGCTACCACTTTCTCCTTACCAAGCAAATAATCAATCTGAAAGGTAAATTGAGAGAATGAAGATAGTTCCACCTCTATCAAGTGCCCAATCATCAACATAATAGTGGTCCAAGCGGGCATAAATGCAATGTGCACCACTCTTGTGATTACTCCAAGAAAAGAAGAGTGAATCCAACTTCCTATGGAAGTCATCCTCTAACCAACAATCCCTGCCATGAAAGGAAAAGATAAATCTCTTCCAGGATGCCCTCTCAAGTGGGTGAATGATGCCTTCATGTGCCCCCTTTTTATTTGCGGGTTGCTCAACCATGTTGAAGTCGCTTGAGGGAGAGAGTCTGATGGCATTCCAAAAAAAACTTCTTTCTCCTCTCTGAGGTTAGGGGCATACACATTCAGCACACCAATTTTCAATCCACCCTGCATAATCATAATCCACTGTGCTCTGGCAGGGATAATAACTCCATGACCAATCATATATAAGGAATAATTGTACAGCTTCCACTGAAGTACATACTCCACCTTTAGTTCTGTCTACAGTGGACCAAAAAGTATGTCCAGATAAAAGCTTGCGAGGTCTAGTGCATTGGCTGGTAACAAGCTTATGTTCCTGCATGAGCAAAATTTCCATGTGACCATCCGTAAAACTGCAGGGTGAAGCTGGTTCCTGATGACCTGCTTCCGGCGGCGAGGGAAGACGCCACCAAGGCCCTGCACATTCCATGAGAGAAGATTCATCCATGTTTTAGATGCAAAGAGGCCATCCACACAAACATTGGCATTGGGTCCCAACAGCCTGCATGCCCCCCTTCCTCCCTCTTCTCTCTTTTATTTGTTCCTGATTTTTTCTTCACTGAAAGGAAAATGCTGATACAAAGGCTGAACATGAAAGCAAATTCCTCTCTGTACTCTTGATGCATGACCAGGCTGAACGCTTGTCTTCTCTTCCACTTTTGCAGTTCTCTTTGCTGAAAATGGAAGCCCTGAAGTTCCTCTTTTGCTTTCTGCTGATTTCTTGTTGGATGGGGGCTGGAAGGGGCTGCTTCTGATCCTCACGGGACTGAAGGGCACCTTTATCCATTCGGGAAGGATGCTTATGGAAACTCTTTCCCTCTTTCCAAAAAAAAAAAAGAACAAAAAAGTTCCATACTATTTGTAGGTTTTTTTATGTTAATTAACTAGCAAATGTCGCAATTTTAACTTGGAACTTGATTTGCAGGCCCGTCCACTGTTCAAGGATCGCAGAAGGTTCAGATCCAATGCTTCAAGGATGCTATCCCATGAGAGGATTATATCAATCCCTTGCAGTTGCAGCCATGTGCCTGCAAGAACAAGCAGTGCATCGGCCTCTCATAGGAGATGTCGTAACGGCGTCGACCTTTCTTGCTTCCCAAAAATATGATCCCAGAGTTCAACCAATTCACAGTAACAGATTTGATCCCCCTACTCCTGGAAGAGAGAGAAAGGAGGAGAGAAAGCCAAGTGGTGGATTAGATGATACTGGTGGTGGGCATAAGGTTTGAGATCGCCACAGCATCAGGGATCTCCTGATACACGTGAAGGTTGGCATCAGGTCACAGGTACATAATGGTGCAGTGGCCAAGAGGGAGGCTCTGGAACAGCGATGACTGGAAGACACTGGATGGACTAAGGGATAGCCTAGGAAGAGGTAACAAAAACTCCAAGATTAGAGCATAGAACACCTGCAATTTGAGAGCAAGAACACTTTGGAACATGGCTAGGGAACTTGCTTTGACTCTGAATCTGGATGGTAGAGATGCTGCAAGGCTTAAATTTTCTGTTTGGATCTAGCTGTGGCTGAGCAAAACATGTAGCATAGCATCCAAACGATCATGGGTGCATGGTTCTCCATGCAAGATGAGTATATGAAAGGCAAGACATAGTTTTGGGAAGAATTACCCATGCATGAAGTGTCCTGTGGTGGCGAATATGGGGAACATGTCCCAAGGAAGATCGATCTGTGAGTGGCATAATGAGATGTTTAATCAGGGTTTTGGGTATGATGGGATGTAAAAAAAGGTTACCTGAAGGAACCAAAGCCGACACAGTTTCCCCTCCTCATTCATCTCAATGTCCAGGTGCCATGGAGGAGGTTTACTCAATTCAGCAAAGGGTAGCAGGGCCAAAAGCAGAATGTGCCCATTAGAGGACAATAAATAATTTTCTTTTAAAAAGTAGAAAATTGTGTGAGAGAGGGGCTAGGGTCATCTCCTTCCCATAAAGAGGGAGGTCTTTTTCTTCTTCCTTTGCTTTTTGAACCTAAGTGGAGGGTTATTTTATATTGTTAACCTCAAATGCTTCCTTGGTGATGCTTTTCAAATCCTCCTTTCCACCAATCAGCTTTCTGGCTTCATCAACAATCAAAGCTCTTAGGATTATGGGGTTCATACACCATTTTTGCATTTAGGTGGGTGCAATGAGCATCATGAGCGAAGGGTGCATAGGTGCATATATGTAAAAGGGAGCAAATGGAAGAGCAGGTTAGATAAGGGTGAAAATGGACACCTTAAAAACACATGGGTTTTGTATTTGGCTTTCTAAACATATCTAATGGTGATGATGTAATTGATTTAGTAACTTAAAGAAGTCGTAGAATGTGATCTCACATTAGTTTGACATGCACACATTTATTGGTCATCTTTAACATGATTATTGTGGGAAGCAAATGAACATTATTATATTCTTTGAGAAGAATGCAAGGAAGAGGGTGAGCTAGAGCTCCTTGCAATCAAACACACCAACAAGAGTAGACAAGTAAACAAAAGAGATGGATTGTTGAATTTTTTTCTATTCTCTTCTTTTCTCTATAACCATATCATAAAGAAAAGAGTACATGTTTAAGGAAAACCACTCTACTACTAAAACATCCAAGGTCGGTTCAATGTGTGAATTTGACTCCTTGAGATAGCATTATAACTATGCAATAACTCTAGTGAACTAAAGTGGTAGTCTCACAACTTGTAAACCATTGTGGCATATCACCCATAATCATTCATATCCATAGTGGTTGAGCTCTATATCGCAACTCTCTTTCTCGAGCTCAACTCTAGACCTTGCACTCCAAATAAGCTCTTGAACTTATGGGGCTTCTATATTTCAATGTCTTTGTGAAGATTCGAGCTGCATTATGATTGCATTAATACATACCAAATCCACATCATCGTCTCTCTCACACAGTGATAATGCATCTCAATGTGGTTCGTTCTAACATGATTTGTCGGGTTACTAGCCAACTGTATACTGTTCATGTTGTCATAATAAATGACAATTGTTGGGCTTACTTAAATTTGCAAGTGGCTTTTGCAACTAAGCTACCTCACATACTGTCATGGTAGTATCCGTATACTCTATACTCGACGACGCAACCGTTGGTTGCTCCTTGTTGCTCTAGCTAACTTCAGAAAAAACATAAAGCTACTAATACATCACATGTTTGAGACACTATTAGTCTAACCTGCATCTAATGTATACCCATGTACCTATACATGTACTCCAGTCTCATAGAAAAGTTCATAATGTACCATGGACTTTGTGCATAGGAATCCTCCTAATCGCATCCAAGTGGCTTTCTTGAGGCTTGCGTAAATTGACTCACTAATCCAACAATATAGCTCAAACCTGGTCCAGTGATAGTCATGTAAATTAAACTCCCTACAATGGGCATGTGCATAGTAGGGTCCTTTAAAGGTTCACCTATGTCTGCAATTAATTTTGTGTTCTTCTCCAATGGCATTAAGATTAGCTTACAACCTGTTATTCCATACTTGGATATCATATCCAAAGCATATTGTCTCTCTATGATATCCAAATCCATCACATGATCTAATCACCTTTATATCCAGGAAGTATTGCGGCTCACCCAAATCTTTCATTTCAACTTCTTCTTGAGGAGCATCTTCATCTCATGAATGTCAACATCACCGTTCTTTGTGACAATCAAGTTATCAACATAGATGACTACCAGCACAATGTCCTTGCCATTCTTTTTCACATAAAGTGAAAAATATGTTATAGATCTCCAATAATGACAAGATAATATCGTATCTTGTTTGACCATGCTCTAGGTGGTTGCTTCAAGCCATACAATGTTGAACATAACCTTTAAAAAAATATAGGTGTGCATGGTCCTCACACCATGTAGACTTCCTTCTATAAGCCATGATGTCCAAGTGCTTTCTCAAAACATGTGGACTATATCTCTTATATTGCTTTAATCATATATGCATAATGATGGGTTGTATATTCATCATATCTGAACTTGTCCACTAGCTATCTGATCCTTGTAGACCTGCGTACACCTGGATCATGGCCATGTATTCTCAACACTGCTTTGGCTCTTTGTACACTAGGTGTAACAACAAATGAGATTTGAAACTCCTTAATAAGGCTTTGTTTTAAGCCACCACTATCCCCATCAAGAAAGGAATGACCTTTTGAAATATTAGGCATTATGAAAGGTTGATCCACCTTCTCTTTTCCCTTATGTAATACATGTGAATTTACTGAATTTTCAACTCTTGTAGTACCACCAAACGATATGTCAGAATTGCTGGCATTCTGTCTTAATCTCCTCACAGAGTTCTAATAATACACCCACTTTTAGAGGACTTTCTTGGTCCACTAAGCACATGTGATTATTTCTCCTCCATTCGTTTGCAACCACATTGTTTACATAAGCCTCTATGGAATCCTTCACTAGTGTATCTTGTTTCTTATCTCATCAAACACAACATTCTTGGTCACTCGCATCTCATGCATAGTGGATTTATAATATCTACCTTATACTCAAGGAAATATCTAATGCTACCTTGGGGTCTGACTTGCACCTCACATCATTTGGTACATGTATATAGACAATGCACCCAAACACTTTCAACTGTGCCAAATCTAGTTTTCTGCCAATAAACTTACGTTTAGGAGGCGGTATGTCATGAACTGACGTAGTGGGATTTCTGGTCATAATATAAACTTTCAATGCACCCAAAGTGTAGGTACAATGCACCCAAAAACTTTCAAGTGTAGGTACAATGCACCCAAACACTTTCAAGTGCACCAAATCTGGTTTTCTGCTAGTAAACTTATGTTTAGGCGGTATGCCATTGTTGGTAAAAGCATAATGAGTGATAATGCAAGCTTAATGTGAGCAAGGGATGATAAATGAGCTATGGTGGTTCAAGATAAGCCATGGTGGTCACATAAGCAAAAAGGTAATTAACTAGCACTTAATCAAGGATTAAGGGAACAAAATGGCAGCATAATGAGGAGCTTCACATAGCATAGAAATTCATATTTTTCTCATTAGGAGGGCCATCATTTTATAGCCAAAGTGTACAAGGTTGAGTGACATCATTGCTTACATATTATCAAGGGCATCCAAGGCCATCTCCCCCCACATGGCTCCCTAGAATATAGCCTCCAGAGTATCTTCTGAAACTCACCTCTTCCAAGTGGGGGTTTACCCTTCATTCACCTAGATTCTCTTCATATTACATGGTCCTTTTACATTTCATTGTGTGCCTTAACCTTAGGCCATGACATTGATCACATATTCCAACACCCTCCCTTGATCATGGCATGGTATATTGCCCTCCCTTCATCCAAACATTACATGAAAGAAAAGAAGCTTAACTCATAAGGAGTATAGCTCTACAGTACATACAACAAGTTAGCATAGCTCATAGGGAGCATGGCTTCTACATTGCGAAAAGAAAATAGCATGACATGAAAACATTCCTCTCCCATACCCCATCATCATCATAGAATCATCATCATCATATCCATGGGCATCATCATCATTTGTTGGTCATGGAGACCTAACTCCCCATCAATCTCCCCTTGAGGGCTACATGGCCTACTGAGAGATATTGTAGGCATCATAAAAATAACACATAACCTACATCATCGGTGGTTAGAGGTGTCCATACATAAACATTTGGGTAAGAGAGGGCATAAACATTGTTGGCTTTAGAAAGCCCAATCTGCATCTACCGCTTCATCAAAAGAGGTAGTAACATTGTTACATGCTTGAATTGCTTCTTCGAAATCATTTGAAGTGCTTGCCATATTTGCCTGGTTGGTGTAGCATTTGTCGGCGAGGTGACCTGGCTTTCCACATTTGGTGCACATTCGCTTTGGCTTGTCTTTGTAGTAGCAATTCTTGAGAAGATGGCCTATCCTTCCACAATGTGTACATTAGAGTGGTTTGCCGGCTTGCTTTTGAACAAGGTATGCCTGGGTTGAGACAAGATCAATGGCCCTACCTTTCAACTTCTTCTCTTCTTCCAAGAGAACACTCTCTATCCCCTCCAAAGTGGGATCCTGCATGTACTTTAAGGTCGGCATGAGTGTATCATACTCGGATGGCATTGACTTTAGGAGGATGGCTATGGCATCACTCTCCTTGACTGGTTCATTGATGGCTTCGAGCTGGGCCATCAAGCTCTTCATGGTGTTGATGTGAGACGCAAGTGTCTCATCAACCTTGAACTCTAGACTGTAAAAGTCTACTTTGAGACTGATTTTGCTGTGGAGGCCTTGAGCACCAAAGGATTTATCCAATGAATTCCAAACAATTTGTGAAGATGTTCCATTACCAATGTAATGTATATAACTATCTTCAACTAGGGCAATGAGAGCTAATGCTTTCTCATCCTTGGTTTGCCAAGAGACTTCTCCTTCTCGTGTGGCAGGTTTAGGTATAGTACCATTGACTATGCCCCAAACTCCTTCTTTCATTAGTAATAACCTCATTTTGACTTGCCAAGTGTGGAAGTCATGACCGTTGAATTTCTTGATGAAATGTAAAGAGGATGATGACTCCATGATTGGAATTGAACAATGCAAAGTATTAAAAGCTAGAATCCCCGTTCACCATATAGATGCATGTTATTACTCAAGAATTCCCCAAACCCATAAGCCTTTGCATAGTAATAATAACTAGGCCTAGACTTGATTTTCATCCTAGGTTTTCTAATTTTGCTTTTGGGTTTCAATGATTTCTTGATATAAGCTTCATTAAATGATTCCGCATCCGAAGGCATGATTGCAAAGAGGTATTCAACTCAATATGTATATTAAAATGTCATCACAATAGATAATTACTATTAAGTACATGATGATTAGTGGAGGTGATTAATTCAAAGAGGGAAAACTGCCCCAAAAAATAGAGTGAGCTTTGAGCAATTGAATGAAGCTCTTCCCAAATGAGAAACATAAAATGCTTTAAACCAAGTGAAAACCAAGGTGTTGGCTTTAAACTCAGCACTCAAACATGTCAAGATGCTGCTTCAATCTCTGGAAATCTTCTCTGCAACACAGCATGTACTGCTCTACTGATAAATTAATTCAAACAGCAGCTACAGTGGACCATTGCTCATGAAAATCAACACGTGGGGGCTTCATAGCATCAACATTATGCTCACAAGAGGAATTAGCAAACCATTCACCATACAGCACGAATTAGACGAATTTCGCCAGAAAACAGCGTGCTGTTGGCAGAGTCGATTGCGCCGCGTAGACTGCGTGGGAGCTCACATGGAGCTAGGCGTCGATGGAGCCGGCTGCAAGCTTTCTTTTGAATCAAGAAGCTTGTGATTTGATGGATTATAGAGCCCGTATGAAGCAAAAAACCAGCAGGGGGTGAGTTGGAGCTTTAATGGAAAGCTTGCAAAAGTGAGAAATATGATTAATGGTGTTAATTACTATGCCTAAGGATAACCTCGCTCTAATACCATGTTGGTAAAAGCATAATGAGTGATAATGCAAGCTTAATGTGAGCAAGGGATGATAAATGAGCTATGGTGGTTCAAGATAAGCCATGGTGGTCACATAAGCAAAAAGGTAATTAACTAGCACTTAATCAAGGATTAAGGGAACAAAATGGCAGCATAATGAGGAGCTTCACATAGCATAGAAATTCGTATTTTTCTCATTAGGAGGGCCATCATTTTATAGCCAAAGTGTACAAGGTTGAGTGACATCATTGCTTACATATTATCAAGGGCATCCAAGGCCATCTCTCCCCACATGGCTCCCTAGAATATGGCCTCCAGAGCATCTTCTGAAAGTTGCCTCTTCCAAGTGGGGGTTTACCCTTCATTCACCTAGATTCTCTTCATATTACATGGTCCTTTTACATTTCATTGTGTGCCTTAACCTTAGGCCATGACATTGATCACATATTCCAACAGCCATGAGAACTAATGTAGTGGGAGTTCTGTTCATAATATAAACTGTAATTTCTACTGCTTCAACCTAAAAATAGTGAGGCATTCCTTTCTCATTCATCAATTCATGAACAACATCCACAATATGTATGTTCTTTCTTTTTGCAATCCCATTTTGCTTGTGGGGCGAACCTACATGTTGTGAGTTGCCTCTTTATCCCATGCTCTCTTAGACAGTCACTGAATTCATTGGAGAAATATTCTCCCCCACCATCATTTCATGTGCATACTTTTGTCTTTCTCAACCATATCCTTGAAGTTCTGAAAGTGTGTAAACACTTTACTTTTCTCTTTATGAAGTATACCCACACCTTTCTAGTGTGATCATCAATGAAAGATACATAATAGTGGCATCCTTTGATTTGATGCCGTTTCTGTTCGTCACCAAACATCAGAATGCACCACATCCAAAGGTCTTTGACTTACATTCTTATAATGTGGAAATGCATGCTTAGAATGTTTTCACAATTCACATGCTTCATATGCTTTGTGCATTCCATCCACTTTAAACTTCGGTCATGTCTTTAATCCTAACCCACTAGACTCATTCTATAGATTTCAAAAAGTTTCTCTTTGGTTGTGCAAAATTTATCTAGCTTCATGGCTTGATATAGAGAACACACCCAACAAGACATGCTGAGATACACAAAAATTAAAACATAAACCATGAAAAGTTAAAAAAACCGTATTGGTACATATCTTCTCATTAAGAACCACAAACTTCTTAACATGAGGTCCCCCCCACATGCTTGCAAAGTTTGGTCACCATTGGAACGATGTTTGGGTACGATAGCATGGGAAAGAGCAAGATTTTGCAAGGCCTCTCGATCACTAGGAGACTTGAAAAATGCACACTGGCTGCTTCTTGACATATCAAACATCGCCCGATGGGGACCAAACTTTGTGCGGCATGTGGGGGGGACACTCGCCACATGCTTGCAAAGTCTGGTCACCGACGGACAATGTTTGGATACAATGGCATAGCAAAGAGCAGTATTTTCCAAGGCCTCTCGAGCACTATGAGACTTGAAAATGTAGACTCGGTGCTACTTGACACATCAAACATCGTCTAATGTTGATCAAACTTTGAAAGCATCTCCCCACATGTTTGCAAAGTTTGGTCACCAGTCAGACAATGTTTGGGTATGATTGCATGGAAAAGAGCAGGATTTTCCTAGGCCTCTTGAGAACTAGGAGACTTAAAACTGCACACTAGGCACTACTTGACATATCAAACATCATCCCCCCCTCCCCACATGCTTAAAAAGTATGGTCTCACCATTGGATGACGTTTGGTATCATGGCATGGGGAAGATCGAAAATTTCTTAGATCTTTTGAGCACTAAGAGACTTAAAAAATGCACACTAGGAAGTACTTGACATATCAAACATCGTCCTCTCTACATGCTTGCAGTGTTTGGTCACTATCGGTCGATGTTTGGGTATGATGGTATGGGGAAGAGCGGGATTTTCCTAGGCCTCTCGAGCACTAGGAGAATTGAAATTACTTTGACATATCAAACATCGTCCGATGGTGGTGACCAAACTTTGCAAGCATGTAGGGGGATCCCCTCCCACACACGCTTACAAATTTTGGTCCACAATTGGATGATGTTTGGGTATGATGACATGGGGAAGATCAGGATTTTCTTGGCCTCTTGAGCACTAGGAGACTTGAAACATGCACATTGGGTGCTACTTGGCATATCAAACATCATTTGGATGCTGAGGTCCCCCCCACATGCTTTGGTCACCATGGGACGATGTTTGTGTATGATGGCATCGTAAAGAGATGGATTTTCCTAGCGTCGAGTGTGCCTTTTTTAAGTATCCCAGTGCTTGAGAGGCCTAGGAAAATCCTGCCCTTCTCCATGCCATCATACCCAAACATCGTCTGATGGTGGACCAAACTTTGCAAGCTAATCCCGCTCTTCCCCATGCCATCATACCCAAACATCTTCCGATGGTGACTTAACTTTTCTTATTTATTCACCCATCAAACGATGTTTGATTGATATCTCAAGTAGAACCTAGTGTGCATTTTTCAAGTCTTCTCGAGAGGCATAGGAAAATCTTGCTCTTCCCCATGCCATCATACCCAAACATCATCCGATGGTGACTAAACTTTGGTTGTAGGCTTGTAAAGTTTGGTCACCATTGAATGATGTTTGGGTATGATGGCATGGGGAAGAGCGGGACTAGCTTGCAAATTTTGGTCCACCGTTGGACAATGTTTGGGTATAATGGCATAGGGAAGAGCTGGGTTCTCCTAGGCCTCTTGCGCACTAGGAAAATCTCGCTCTTCCCTATACTTAGTATTTGTATGAGAGAGAAACCTAATCTTATCCCTCACGTGATTCTCGTATTTTCAAGAGATTTTTTTGGTGTGTGCATGGTGGCCTTATTAACCATAGAGGCTGACATGATTGTGACACAATACTAGGCACCCTCAACGCTAGGAAAATCCCGCTCTTCCCTATACTTAGTATTTGTATGAGAGAGAAACCTAATCTTATCCCTCACGTGATTCTCGTATTTTCAGGAGATTTTTTTGGTGTGTGGATGGTGGTCTTATTAACCGTAGAGACTGACATGATTGTGAACACAATACTAGGCACCTTGGGCTTGCATTCTATCAGGAGCAGGTGCATGGTGTCCCCCACAGCTCACACACACCGATTTCCATGCTTTTGTGGAGCATGTATGGATGGTGATTATTTAGATTGTGCCTCGAGAGGATGGGCAAATATAATGTTTATAAATGGTACAAGTGTGATTACACACATTGATAATTGGCATAAACGCATCAGTCATGTTGATATTTAGAGGTTGAAAAATATGCAAGCCATATGACACTTCTAGTTGTTCATGGGTTGCACATAATTATACTGAGGTTCTTTTTTCGTAGTCTCAGAATCATTTCCAACAAACAACCCTCCATCCATGGGATGCATCTTCCATGTCCTTACGTCCACTTTTAGGAGAGTCCTTCTCTAGGTATATGTAATCCGTGGCCTAGTTGTGTACTAGCTTGGCACTCCTTATAAAAGGTCTACTAGGAACCATATCGTACAAATCTGCGTGCCTAGTTAAGTTCATGATCGCAAACTTATGGTAGTAGAGGAATGAGGAGACTTTCATCTTCAAGTTCTGTAAAACTACCATAGGCCATGAGATAGTACCATTAGCCATTTTTATAATGAGGTCCATCCACTCTATGGTTGGTTTTCCCCATTTTTCCCAACATTGCTTTTTGTGACGATACTTACTCTGGCTCCACCACATCAAATATCGCAAGAGTTTGATAACCCTTATATACCACTAGGAGTGTTGTGTTTATGTCGTCACTCTCATAATACTTTCCCATATGATTGATCGGTATTTGAACTAGCTCATCCTTTTCTTTAACCAATTTTAAATCATCCTCAAGAGGCAAGAGTAATTGTTAGTTTGGCAGATTGGCTTGCATTCTACAAAAATGTTGTTAGCCCTGCCACATCTCTGGGTGTTTGGTCGTCTCAACCAACATAATTATTGTGTATGATTCCAAGATGAGCCATATAGAGGATATTCTCCTCCTTCCTCAAACATCCTTGAGAGTAAGTCATTCTTTTCTCCTTCTTCTGAGTCGGTCTTGTCCTTGCTATGTTTTCACAGGTTCTTGCACCTTTTACTATTTTGTTTCCCCCATGGTGTTTCGTCTAGGATAGACCATTTCAATAGCTTGGCTAGTTTGCAGCCATTCCTCAAACCTCTTTTGGCTTTCCTAGACTAGGGCATGGTAGCCTGTAGTTTCTCTATTTCCTTTTAGGCATTTGGGTACTCACCCATCCCTCTTAGTGTCTTGAGTTCATTGGTTGGTTTGGATTCCTTTCTTGTCACCACTTCTTTTTCTCTCATCAATGCATTATCTTGGCTTAACTTAATGGCTGTAGTGTCGATCGTTCCCTCATTCGAACCATCCTGAAGAATCACCACTGCAGAGTCTCCTCATCCCACCTTCTTTTCCCTTCTTCTTCTTCTTCCTGACACATGAGTAGAAGATTTAGCTAAAGGTTCTACATTATTTTCTAGGGTCTTTAATGCTTGTGGAGTCCTATGGTTGGATTAGTGGTCGTTGAAGTCTCTCCACCAATGCCTCTATAAGAACAGTCTCAATTTTGCATTTTACATAACTCAAACCTGGGTGTGTACTGATTTGAGTATTTTGCGGGTTTGTTACATTAACCTTGTGAGGACACTCAACCACACACAGTGAGATCTTTGGTGTAGTGATAGCATTAACCTTGTGAGGACACATAGCCACAGTGAGATCCTTGGTAGTGATAGCATTGTAGTGAAACTCTCTTTGTTGTGGCATTAATCTCGTTGCCTTTCCATTGTGCTATAGCCTGAAACACTAGCACAGTGGTGTGTTCCCTTGCATCAAAAAATACTTTGGGGTTACCTCTTAAATGTTATCTAACTCCTCCATGGTTTGCTGAGGTTCTTGTGCATATTCCTCTTTTAGCACCTCTTCAATGATTATTTGATTGATTAGTGTTAGGCAAGGTGCTGGTGGTTGTGGTGGTAGAACAGGTGTTAGTATAGGCACTTCAGGTACTCTATACATGCCCCTCGTTTGGTTTTGCACGTTTGATAGATTTGCCTCTAGAGCATGCCCTTGCCTAGGTGGAGTAGGTAAAACTAACAGTTACCTTTTGTAGGAAGGCAACTGAGGTACTTGAGGTACTTGTAGTTGTGTTTGACATGGGTACCTACACATACTCATATCATGGTTCCTAAGTCGCATACAATGTGGTAGTACATTAACAAGAGAGGCCTCATGTGATTTTGTCGGCATATTGAGCACCATACCAACTCTTGTTGAGCACCATACCAACTCTTGTTAAGAGTATAGATGTTGGTTTGTGGGCACATCTCTCACCTCCTTTAGCTTTATCTTATCTAAAAATTTAATGCTTAGATCATCTGTCATATTCTTTATTCGTGTTTCTTAGGTTGTTACCCTTGTTTGGCCAACAACGCATGTAATGCAGCTATTTAATGCCAAATTTGACATCATCAAGTTGTGGTAACTCAAGCATGTTATCCTTGAAGTCGATGATTTACAATAATCATCAAGTAGTCATGCATACTTATGTCTCTTACTCCCCTACCAAAAGCACGACAGCAATTGCTCATATGTTAGCCTTTCCCCAGGCTTACTCCTTGAGTTCAGGTTTTTCAGATATGAGATATAATCTCTTATTTATAGACTCATGCTCTTCTTGCTTAATGTTGTATAATTGAGCCATAGGGCTCCACTTAACTCCTCTTTGTGTAAAACTTGGTAGTACGGACACACTCTTAAGTTGTGCAAAAGTAATCCTATCATCTGGCTTAAGCGAGTGATACCACTGGTATGCTTTGTGTTCTAGTGTAAGGGAGAACACAAATATTTTTTGTTTGGTCATTGATCGGACCACAAGTTTTGCACATAGATTTGAATATCTCGAGGTGTATGTCATTGCCATTACCTCAAAATTTTTACGTTAATCTTGCCACATGATTAATCTTGATTGGTGTTGCTCTTTGTGGTGCTAGTGTGGTACCTAACTCCCTAGCAACCCCCCTTCTTATTTCTTTAGCCATTCTTAATAGGTTGCAATGGAGAGGTGAGGGATAAATGGGCGAGAGGTAAGGGAGACAAGAGAGAGAGAGAGAGAGAGAGAGAGAGAGAGAGAGAGAGAGAGAGAGAGAGAGAGAGAGAGAGAGAGAGAGAGAGGACAGGAGAGGCTCTGTTGAAAACCAAAATTAAAGAGAGGAAAGCAATAGCATTCGGGTTTTTTAATTTCTCACTGTCGGTATGTGCATTGAAAAAAGCATCGGTATAATAGTCGATATATTGCATCGATATATATGTTGATATTATTGTCAATTTACGATGTGTATATTGATGCTTATATCACCGTCGGTATGTGCATTGAAAAAGGCATCGATATAATGTCGGTATAGGCATCAATATATACATTGATATTACTGTCAATTTACGATGTGTATATTGACACTTATACCGATGGTCATAACGATGCCGTAAGTTATTTCCTTAAGGTTTTGAATTTCATGAGAAAAAAGTAACCCTATATCGACTCACAATTCATACGTATACTTAAAGGGAGCCATATTTTCATTTCTCCATAACACTTCTCTTGATCTCTTGTTCTCTTCATGGGAAAAAAAATAACCCTATATTGACTCATAATTCATACGTTTACTTAAAGGGAGCCATATTTTCATTTCTTCATAACATTTCTCTTGATCTCTTGATCCTCCCCATTACATTTCTCCATAACATTTATGTTGATCTCTCTTGATCCCCATTACATTTCTCTAAATCTCTCTCTGTTTTTTCAATGGAGTGTGTAAACAATTCATGATCTTCAAAGAAAGAACCTTAACAAGGGAGCATAGCATGGTTGGAGCAAGAGTATCAAGTATGCTATTAGAAGATAACATTAAATAGCATGGTTGGAGCAAGAGTATCAAGTATGCTATTAGAAGATAACATTAAATAACCATACAACACATCGAACGATACGAGGAGTTTAACAATTCCTTATTTGAATTAGCACATAATTTTGATGAGGTTAATTGATTGGGATCTTTGTTACATCCTTTTCCTATCCCTTTCACTCTCCATGATCTCTCTCTAAATATGTAGAATGTAGATGATGCGAAGTACATGCAAATTCAACCCGATGAGGCCATACAATCTAAAAACTTTAGGCACGGTCTAAGGCATGCAATTATTAGAAAAAAAACAAGAACAACGAGAAGAATTGGTTGATAATATGGAGCCACACATGCAAGAGGATATGGAACCACATGCCAATCATCCCAAGAATCCAACAATGCAAGTCCATAGCAGAGCTCATCACTTGGGATGCTAAAAATCGATCCACATAGATGGCATCTTATGCAGTCCTATTGATTGCACTGTATGGAGACACATTGATGAGACATATTAAGGAGACGTGGCCTAACTTTAAGGAAGAGCCTCGATACATACGTCTTAGTTTGGCAATTGATGGTGTTAGCCCATTTGGTTTGCATTTCACAACGGAATTATAATATCCCTCCAAAAGGAACATCTCTTGCTTGGTTTATTATTACTTGGAAAGTACAAAGTTAAAAACATGGACTTGTCCATGGCACCTTTAGTAAAAGAACTACAAACCTTATGGGCAAGCATCCCTATTCATGACATGTCCAAATGTCCTCAAAATAGATTAGTAAGTATAAAGGGAATACTATTGTGGTCTATGGGCAAGTATCCCTCTTCATGACATGTCTAAACGTCCTCAAAATAGATCAGTAAGTATAAAGGAAATACTGTTGTGGACTATGCATGACTATATGAGCTTAGGGGAGTGTTCAGGTTATTAGCGAATCTCCACAACAATACAAAGGGAATATTGTTGTGGACTATGCATGACTATCCTAGCTTAGGGAAGTGTTCAGGTTAGCAGCAAATCCAAATAGTAAAGATAGATTTTCACATGATCATAATATAACTAAATGGTGTTATAGGCCTTGCTACCAGTGGATACCATACATGTCCTATTTGTGGACCTCGATTATATACACATTTTTCTCCAACTCTAAAGAAGATGATATATCATGGGGCATGTAGGATATATTCTATTGCATCATCCACTATGGGATGGAAATATCACTCGCCCACCTCGCCCACCTCGTAGAATGAAAGAAAGTGATTGGTTGGAATTATGGAGAGCTAACAACAATAATGAACAACCTATAGATGGAATGAAGAGGCTCTGCCTTTTTCACCAACTCCCTTACTAGAATGATTTATTAATCAATCATCTTTAGATCCCATGCATATATTCAAAAATATCCGGAGCATCATTTGGGAACATTTAATTAGAGATAAAGACAGTAAGGTTGCTTGAGATCACTTGAAGGAAGTTAAAAAGACGGAAGCTTTATGGGCTTAAGTAGATGAATTAGGCAAAGTAATCCCACTCCCACACCCTAGATTTTATCCAAGAGAGAGGAAAAAGAGTAAAGAAGATTATTGCATCCTTTTGTGCACCAACAGGACACATGCATTGTCTTAAGGGCAAATTTACTCAAAATAATAAGTTGAGTGGCCTAAAGTTGCACGATTGACATAAGTTTTAAAGGTATATACAACTCATTCTCCCTCTCCTTTGTCGTATATATTTTCATTACCAACATACATGTGTCACATTGTAGTTTGTGCTTTTTATTACAATCAAAGATTACATAAGTGAAGACATTAGGAGTGTTATTTACAAGATCAGTGCCTTAGTTTGATGGATATTCTTGAGGGAGATTAACTCGCAAACAATTGAAGATACAAGAATGAACTCTGTTAGAAGCAGTGGGTTTTATTGAGAAGCACTTTCCAATGGGTATTCTCACCATTTAGATGCCCTTTCTCGTACAAGTAGTTGAGGAGGTTATATTTGATGGCCTTGTTCATAGTCGATGGATGTTTTTCTTGGAGAGAATTCATGGACCTTGAAGGGGTTTGTTTGACAAATGATAAGGCTAGAAGGGAGTATGGAAAAAGCTTGGTTAGTACAAGAATCATTGGTGTACATCTCTGAGTTCCTTAGATGAATTGATCTTGACACGCCTCGACTTTAGCACAATAAAGAGGATGAATGCATAGTCAAAGAGGCATCACAAGGCAAAGGGATAACTCGTAAGATAGATGAGACATTACGAAACAACATCAGTAGATTTTGTATATTGAATTCTCCAAAAATGAAAAAATAGCGTGTAATAGATATAAAGAGGCATAAGTGAAGACATCAAACGTGCGAAAAAAATTCAAGAGAAGACATAGACATCTTGCATATCCTCTTGAGCTTGCACAACTCCCTAATAATATGTTGCTTAGATTGCTAAAAAAAACTCTAAGGAAAGCAAGAGAGGACGATGAAAGCATCAATGAGCAAGAGATGGATTTTTCAAGAGGATGTGATTGGCATGTATGTAAATCAAACTAACACATCCATATTCAATAATTAATTTCGACATTTAATTGAGATATAACACTCTTAAAAGTTATTTTTTAAATATGTAATGTAGTATCAAAAATATGGAGCACGGTGGTTGCATGGACATCATTTTTGTGTGAATCAAATAGATAAGAAAAGAACAACTTTTGACTGTGGAGCAATGGCTAACTTTGAGAACAAGAGAGTCGAGCTAGTGCTAGCGACTCAAATGATTATGAAACTACACAAGACATAATTGGAGTGGGATTTAGATGATTTGGCATGTTCATTCTTGATGTGGAATGGTTTAAAGTGGTCACCAATGGTCCAACCATAGTAGTGAGAAGAGACAATAGTGGATTTATTGCAATTGACTCCACTAAGTCATGGATAGATCTTTGGGATACATTTATACTACCACAACAATGTGAGCAAGTATTATTTTCTCTAAAGTTTACCTATTATTACTTTATCTTTTGTAGCATGCACTTAATGAGAGAATAACACTTA
The DNA here is from genome assembly GCF_041138505.1 of Cibotium barometz. Taxonomy (NCBI): domain Eukaryota; kingdom Viridiplantae; phylum Streptophyta; class Polypodiopsida; order Cyatheales; family Cibotiaceae; genus Cibotium; species Cibotium barometz. The sequence continues at coordinate 27,776,138 of NC_141083.1, forward strand.
CCAAAAGAATAACAGGTAGATTTTCAACCAGACCCTTTAAATTCGAAATGGTTCTTGTCGCAAACAAATTTTTGAAGATAGAGACTTGGAGGAGGAAACTATTACGATAGACTCTTTGGACAAGGGAAGAAGTAGATCATACCTTGCACACAAATGAATTATTAGATCATGAAACCCAAGATTTATAGATTATGAGAGATATCACACTCGTGATTAAATGAAGAAATTCATGCGATAATGTCAAAAATCATAATGATGAATAACATGATGACGACGATGATGCATCAACTTCCATCAAATCCATTGATACTATCGCCTCAGATCCTTCTATGGATGCATGGTGGTGGTTACTACTACTGAAGATGTAGGGAATATAGAGATAGCATTAGAAATTGTTCTCTTTGAAGCAATGGCTCTTGTGAAAGATTAACAGTCATGAAGTTTATGTAAATCAATTGTTAATGAAATTTTCTTAAAAAATTGGTACAAGATAATTTTTATTTTTTTCCAGTTATATCAACAACTATACTGCCATTTTTACCGAGGTACATACCGATGTATATATCGACACTTTTATCGATGCACCACTAAATGATGGCATAAAAAAATTCCTCAGAGGGGGGGTATCTCTTGTTGAGATTCTAATCTTATGGATATATAACATTTCACAAGTCAAAGTATGAGCCACAGTATGGATGTTGGGTTTGATGGTTATCAACTTTTTTTTTGCTAAAAGCCAAAAAGAGTACATACATGATGGAGGTTTGATTGACATGGTCATGTATGTACTCTTTTGCCCAAAATCCAAAAAGAGCATGATGAAGGTTTGATTGTTGACACGGTCAAGGAAAGACAAGGATTGGTTCTAAGATGTGAGGAGGGGAAATCTTAAGAGCTTCAAAGGTTTAACAAGAGAGAATAACATCAAAAGCTAGATGAGAGTTGTGTTTTTTGCATTTCTTTGTAAAAGTGCCAAAACAAGGCTTAAACAAGAATCCCATAAAGTTAAACTATCAAGAAATTCAAAGTTAATACTTTATTCCTTTTCTTCTTCTCTCTTTGTTACTTGGAAGTTTAATTGCATGTAAGGATGGGTGTGAGTTTATGATTTTCCATTTAAACAAGATTAAAATATATGAAGCACTACGAGCACTAAGAATCTCTCTCTCTCTCTCTCTCTCTCTCTCTCTCTCTCTCACACACACACACACACACACACACACACACACACACACACACACACACACACACACACACACACACAAGTGTGTGTGTGTGTGTGTGTGTGTATAGGCACATGCATGCACACACATTCATGGATGCATACACATGAATATACTATACGTACATGCACATGCATGCATGCATGTGTGCGCGCATGCGCGCTCGCACACACACACACATAGTTGACTATTATGTAGGATGAACCTTCACTAGGCATAAGATGGCTTTTCCTTCTAATGATTTACCCCAATTTTATCCTCTCATTTAAAAATGTCACTAACTCTTCATTCACCCCTTTTAAATTGCAAAATGATACCTTTTTCTCTTTGTAAAAAAGATGGGGCCTTCTCATGATTTTCCCTCCTTGGGATTCAAAACATTTTATAAAATTAGTAGTTTGTCATTGTAAGATTCTATTTTTTCTTCTTACCACTTTGTTATGACAAGAATGAATTTTTGTTGTTTGACTTTGTGGAGGCTAATAGGAGCAAAAATTGCTTAATGTGCCTTTAGAAATACAGTCCTTCACAAGTCACACCTCTTCAGCTATGCACTAGTTGGTTACAAGAAAGGTGCATAACTTATTGGATACAAGAGAGGTTTCATGCATGTGAGGCTATGGACTCCTCATATACAAGCAAATTTAATAACATGTGGTAATTTTCCTTTTTATCATTTTAAGAATATACACAATAGACAAATATATGCATTATTATTATAAGAAATAATATTATGGTACATTAATAAATGGTGTGAACGAGCATATTATGTTTTTTGAGCATTATTGTAATAAATAGTATTCTATTATTATTATTATTTTGCATATTATGATACTTAATGATAAAATGTTGTACTATTGGGCAATGAAATTCAATATTAATCCAAAGGTAAAGTCATTATATCAACATACTAATTATAAACACTACTTTAATCATAGGATAGAAAGGTGTTCATGCTTTCTCTAGGTTTCTCAAAGTAGATCATGAATTATCAAGGTAATTATCAAAGCTATGATTAGTTGGTGGTAGGCTAAGGGTCAAATGAAAATGGTTTTTATTAGTATCCATATTTTTCATATAACACCCCCACATATGTAGAGTTCACTTATGCATCTAAGACATTAGTCAATGAAAGCTTTGTGAGTAGGAATATGTATCCAAACCAACCCTTAAAAATGAGATCTTTATGTTACTTTCTTCTTCTTTTGATATTGCGAGGAAGGTTGGGAGGGGAGATGGGTTTCAAGTATTGAACTTACTTGCCCAACTATTGAAGCCAAAGCTTAACCATTGGGCTACTCCCCCACCCCTATTTTATATCCCATTGAGCTACCAAACTACTGTTGCTCATAATGCATTGAATAATTGTAATATTTTATGTTTAGGTGGGTGGGTGGGTGTGTGTGCATGCATGCAAATGGATGCTCCTATCAAAGAAATTATTATCTTGTTTTGTTTATGGACATCAATTTAGGGAAATGAAATTGACATCTTACATGGTTGATCTCTCTCTCTCTCTCTCTCTCACACACACACACACACACACACACACACACACACACACACACACACTCAAAAACAAAAGTAAGGGATACGGGAAAAAGAAAGATGTGTATTCTAGTGGTAGCTCCCTTGCATCCCAAAAGGGAAGTACATGGTTCAAATCTAGCCAAGAAAGTGATGGCATGTTAGTCCAATACCCTCCCTCACATTTTTTTAAAAGTAAACGTTGAAGGGACGAGAAAAATTTATATATTATAGGTTGATCATGGTTAAATAGACTAGGAAGAGCAAATAAGGCTAAGGGACTAAAAGCCCAGGCTTATTTGCAGTTTATCCATGGTTGAATATTTTGTGGGCGATTAAATTGCTAATATATATCCATCCAACTTCAATGTTTGAAAAATGTGGTTTTGGTTGTATGAAAGCTTTTGAAGAGTTAATATAAATAATTATTATTGATCCCCCCCAAAAAAAAGAGAGAGAGTATACATGGTGTCAAAATTGTATAGTATTGCTTAAACAATAATGATGAAATCAGCAGCCCAACTACTACTGGTACTTTGAGAATTAATAATGTTATAGGGCCACCTTGGACTGAATAATGGAGGATGGTTAGGAGGCCACGGGTGCAACTACCAAGCAAGGGAGAGGGTGGAAACAGCAAGCTCACATGAGGAAGAAGCTTGTAGGTTGGAGACATACAGATAACAACAATAATGAAGGTGGCCACGGGCTGAATGCAAGGGTTGAAATGGCTATGGTGGGCATGAATATATATATAGCAGGAAGCGAAGGTCATTGCATGCATTGAGTTGCAGGAAGCGAAGGTCATTGCATGCATTGAGTTGCATGAGATCGAGCACGAACAGAGAAACATGGGGTCTCGAGCTGCCGCAGCCATCACCTTGGCATGGATCGCCTCTGTCTGCTTTTATGTTGATTGCAGGCAGCACAGCTTGCGCATGACTTTCTACGTGCACGACATATTGACGCCCACCAGCTTCAGCCCGCCCTCGGCCAAAGCGGTCGCGGGGCCTGCCGGCGCCAACCGCAGCAGCTTCTTCGGCTCCGTCGTCGTCTTCGACGACAAGGTGACGGTGAGCTCTGGTTTCGATTCGAAGGAGATAGGCCGCGCACGTGGATATTTCGTGGAGGACGCAGCCGACGGGCAGCCCATCAGCGTGCTCATGGCCTTCACTGTGCGCTTCACGGCGGGCGCCCATAACGGCAGCACCCTGGCCATCTTTGGCCAAGACGCCATCGCTGAGCGCCGCCGCTACTTGCCTATAGTGGGCGGAACACGCCATTTCGAGCTTTCGCGCGGCATCGCCCTCGTCCAGACTTACAAACTCGCTGGCGCTCTCAACTCCGTCCTTCGCTTCACCGTCAGTATTATATGCCCGCGCGGCACCTAAGTAACCCTAAACCCCCTCCTCTTAGCCTTTCCTATGTTAGGCTCCTCTTAGCCTTTCCTATGTTTGTGCCTTGCTTGTTATGTTGTATGTTGCCACACCTACATAATCAATCAAATAAAACTTTTCCATCCTCCATCTATCCACTCCATAATTTTTTTTGGAAATTTCGATTCGGTAAATTAGCTAAAAGAGATCTATCTTAGTTGTCTCGCAAGATGGCCAACTCATTATGCTCACAACACAAAGTGCTCTCTAAGCAAAGACTGTGAAGTTTCGAATGTTTGCTCAAGGCATCCCATTGAGATGTCGTATGGACACTCTCTATACAACCAATTCCACTCTTTACTTTGCATGCACAAATTTCCATCATGACATAGTGAATTAATACTTTCTTTTTAGAAGTTCTCTTAGCTAAACAAATTGCAAAGCATCTCTTTAAATTGTCTCAAAATTGGCAAGTATAAAAATGCACGATAGAGGAGGTACCAAATCTTGAATAACTTTAGGATGACATATTCATGAATAACTTAAATACTTAATTTTTGAAGAAGAAAAATCCATTAGAGTATTCTCGGTACATCTTGAAAAGTTAAGGTTAGCTCAAATGTGCTCACAACTATACACAACAACATAGCACAAACTTTATTTTTGAAAGTAATAAAAAAAGCCTATATTTCTCTCTCTCTCTCTCTCTCCTCATATGGAGCTGCATCCTTGGTTGTAAAGAATTTAAAATTATATGACTTTTCTAGGATTTTTATCTTCACATTCAAACTAAAATCATAGCTTCCCTTGAGTAGCCATGAGTTACCACCACTGGGATGACTGTCACTCTATTAGGATAATCCACACTTGTAAGCATGATCAAATCCACACTTGTAAGCATGCTTGATATTCCTTTTACATCTTGCGAAAGGGACAAAGATGCATGTTTGGTTGCTAGCCCCTTAAGCATGATCAAATCCACACTTGTAAACATGCTTGATATTCCTTTTACATCTTGCGAAAGGGACAAAGATGCATGTTTGGCTGCTAGCCCCTTAAGAAGAAAAACATGACATGCAAATTTCATTGCTATTGTGCGAGTAAGCACACAAATTTCATTATCTTACTCTTATTTCCATTGTGCCAACCATGAGAATAATGTTAAGCGCCATTTTGATGTGGGCTAGAGGTGGTACAGTGAACCATCTTTAGTATAGCTTGTCTTCTCAATGGAAAAATCTATATAGCTCTAATTCTATGTGGTTTTGGAAATTGAAGCAAGAGCAAAGGAGACTATGGAAAACTCAATCTCTTTTGTTTGCCTCTTTTGTATTGAAGATAGATATTTTGTAATTTAAAAAATCAAATCTAAAATTTTCCATAAATTTTTTTCCACTACAAATGTCAACTTTTACCAAAGAGTTTGAAGCCTAAGACTTTTCATAGGGAAAGGAGCCAGTACAAGCTAGTAACGGTAGAAATTGTACAAAGCTTGAAATTGAAATACTAAGCTCATTGCCTTTTCTATAGTTTGGATTTATCCTTTTTTATTTGCTCTAATTTTTTTTTAAAAACCAAATCTCATTCAGAGATATATATTTGGGCTTATAGGGTAAGGCCACTCTATAAAGTCTAGTACTATCTTACAAAAAGATGGGCTTCCGTTACATGTGGGGTAAGATGGCAAAGCACCTTATGGTAGGACGGGTAGGTGAAACCATGTTAAAAACTAGTGAAATGGTTAAACACTTCCCTCTCACAAATCCTTCATGCTATGCTCTATTGGTTAATTATCTATGTGATTTGTCAGTTGTGTGTGTCTTATCTTTTGATTTAAGCACGTATTAGCTGAATTTGAGTGAGACTATGTGAGTTTAGCACAAGAGTTATCTTAATGTTATGGTTGTGTGTGAGATAGGTTGCTTCAAAAAGTGAATGAGCATACTTTCTTTCTTGTTCACAACATTGTTAAGAGAAGGGTGGGAGTTGAGAGAAGCTGTGTGAAACCCAATGGGAGGGAAACCCCTCCCATCATGATATAATCTTGAGGATCTTGGTGAGGAGTAGATGCAAGAGATCACCCATTACCATAAAAGAGAGAGAGAAGGACCCCTAGTTGTCACATCACATTGCACAACTGATTACTATGTGCCATGGCCTTAGCTCAAATTACACAACCAATTGTTGCCATGCTACACATTACACTGCTACAGCACCATTGTAGAAGATAGCCATGGCTTTAGCTCAAATTAGTGAGCTTCAAAGTAAGAGTGGAGTTCTTATGCTTGACCCCCTTAGTGGAAAGTAAGCTTAGCATTGAAACCTCCAAGGGAAAATAGTTTAGGAAGAGGAATAATGTGTGCAACAATTAGGAGTAGGATTGACTAGAGGTGTTGTCACTAAACCATAATCTAGCACTAGCTCTTCTAGGCAATAGTTAGATAGTTAGAAGAGGGAGGAACAGGTCACCATCCCAACACCCAATGGAACACTCATGGAACACCTTTGGTCTTGTCTAGCCACATTTCATGACCATGAACCTCACAAAAAACATTTATACACCCATAAAGACAGGGTTAATAACTTGCGTACATACATGAAATGTTCACCTAATGTCTTGTGAGACATCATAATAGTGCCACCACATTCAAGCATACCCAAACCATCGGGACAACCACATAATGCACCACCAAGACAGGTGATTTCTATGAGCATGATTTTATCACTCTCCCTTGGGAATTATAGCAAACCCTTCATCAAGCTCCCATTTCCTGGTGCGTTGCTTTATAAAAATATAGGTCGGGGGAGATGACTATGATAAGGTGCCACTCTAGCCTATACATGGCTCTTTGAATTACCATGTTTTTCCATGTGGGATCATCCGCACACACATTCCACCCACTTCATATATCTGAAGTTCCTCTAACATGATGGCTAGCAAGTTCCTTGTAGAAGAGTTAGATACCACAGCTAAAACCACTTCAACCAATGTGTTTGTTAGATTAGTGAACTTTCTAATTCATGTTTGAGTTTATCATCATAAGCTTGTTTGACACTCTTTGGTCCACTTAAACACAGTCAACGATTTTCATACATGGGCCATGCTAGGTTAAAAGATTATGAATCTTTGATATAGTAACCCATACGTCCCATGGATTGTTAAACCCCCATGTAATTTGTTAATGGTGGTAATGTGTCCAAGAATGTGTATATTTAATTTGTTAGCGATGGTAATGTGGCTAAGAGTTATTGTATGTTTAATCGAAGTTTGAGATTTAAATGGGTTTAGGGAAGACTTCCCTGTGTTAGGCTAAGTGTCTCTTCCATCAGGTAGGCTAAGTGTCTCTTCCATTTGGAATTAATACAAAGGTCATGAATATTTCAAGAACATTTTGCATATATTTATTGATGTGAGTCATTCGTCTTTGGAATAATATAGGCACATTTATTAAGGCATAAATCTGTAGGCACGTACCACCCATTACATGGTAAAGGTAGTTTTTTATGTTGATTCCTAGGATCAATGTGCACTTATTTGAAGCCATCAAGGAAGCTATAGGATCAATGTGCACTTTTTTATGTTGAACCATAGGATCAATGTGCACTTGTTTAAAGCCATCAAGGAAGGTATAGGCTTCCTTTCTCATGAAGAACATGTTCTAAGTACAACAACGGGTAGTGATCTCTAAAAGTGGTTGTGTTGACCTTTTTCAAGGGCTTCCTTTGCAACTCTCTTAAGCACGTGTTCTATGTATGACAATGGGTGGTGATCTCTATTAGTGGTTTCATTGGCCTTTTTCAAGTCCATACATATTTAAAGTTTTCAGTATTTTTTGGAACAATCATTATGAGTGATATCCATTTAGTATATTGAAAATCTTGCCTCAACTAGCTTATCAACTTCCTCCTTAACTAGCTTTACATATTTTAGCTCATCAATTTTCTCGTTAACTAGTTTACATACTTTAGCTTCATAAAGTCAGAGCGTTACTTTTTTCAGAGGTTGTGCACCTTCTAATAGGAATTTTATGCTTCATCATTTTATGTGGAATGCCGATAAATTTCCATGTAAAATAGTATGGGAATCTCAATATATTTTCAGAGGTCGTGCACCTTCTAATAGGAATTGTATGCTTCATTATTTTTAGTGGAATGTCAGTATATTTCCATGTGAAATACTCTAGGAATTCCCATAGTAAGTCCAAGAGTTCCTTCTCCTCTTCTCGTTTCAAATCTTTTGTAATGTATATTGGATTTATTTATTTGTTTGGTCCTTTTAGATTTACTTCCTTCACTTTCGTTGGACCATCATAGGAAGCATCAAGTTATCCTTTAAGATTTCTCCTAAAAGACATGTATATCATCAATAATATAGTTCTTGAACCATTCTAGAACCTACTTTGGGTATATCTCCTCCCTTGATCATTGTTCTTCCATGAGTCTAGTCTCACACTCAGCGTGGGATTTATCATTACATCTACATTAGGTTTGTCACAATAATTTAGAACAATTTTGAAAATGGTCTTATCTCATTTCCTCCTCAATCATCACACTTTTGTCCATGATTCATGTTTCTATATCAACTTGTACCTTGGCCTCTAGATGAAGATCTGCCTCCACCTCTACCTGTGATTGAGTAGAAGGCTTCTTGCATATTACCGAAGGATGGTTTACTCTTGAGATTTATCTTCTCACTAATGAAAAGGGCTATAAGGTCCTAAAAGTTTGGAAAATTCTCCCAAGTTCGAATAGATTTCCAAAATTGCTCATAGTGCCCATTTAGTGTAATTGTTACCAAGTCATCGTCTCATTAATAGAATAGAGGAAGAAGCATCTACAACCCCTTTCAACTTAAATTAGTAATAATTGATACATAGCTTATTCCTTTGCTGATTATGTAGCTCTTACTTTAACTACATTTTTCTAGCATTGGTACCTATTTTATACACCAAGGTATCACATGCATCTTTATACACCAAGGTATCACATGCATCTTTAGGTGTCCCTCTGTATCCTATACATGGCAAATCATAGAATTGGACACACTAATGGAGAGCCAATACATAACCTTGTAGACCCTCTCATGGCATACCTTCTTAGAGAGGCTAGTAACTATTATGGAGTGGGATTCTCATCAAGAAGCTCTGGCTCCTTATCATCACCTATAATGAAATCTCAATATCCTTTTTCCATGAGAAAAATTATCATCCTAAACTTCCATGCTTGAAATTTTTCTTGTCCAACTTCTTGCTCTCACAATATGAGATAGATTGTTAGATATTCTTTCCTGCAGAGTAACGTTTGTAGCATTATATGGTAGTGATGTGTGTGAACACACTTAGGACTGCCAAGGCACTTTTTCCCTCACTAGGAGGTTTTTTCCCCTGTGCGTATGTACACCCTCTTATCTACTCATTTTGGGGTGTGTACTTATCTTTTGTATCTGACACACATTTGTTCATTCTAATCTAGTGAGTTCGTGTGCTCTCAAGCTTCCGTATCTTGTGTGTGTGCATTGTTGCTACCCTAACCATAATTCCAACAATTGGTATCAGAGCTAGCTTCCTTGACACTTGATCTAGTAGTCTGTCTCCCTCCTCACAACCCTGCTTTTCTGTCTCCGATTGAGATACCCTCTTAGGAGAAGAAGGTATATATTGTAGTGTGCTATATACAAAGTAAACAAAAATTTCAACGTCTGTGTGGCGTGATTTGGGCGCATTTTGGGCATCGCAAGGTTTCTGTAGACATTCTAGAGAGGCATCATTTTGGATTGGTTTTGCTCGATTTTGGGTGTTTGGGTTGTGTAGCGGCAAAGATTTGGCGTGCAGCAGTATCTATAGTGTCTTCAACAACATCGATCATCATACTTTCATTAGTAACACTCTATTCTCTACTTTGTGTTATTTTTCATACACTTTATAGGTGATTCAGTCAGTTTTGACAGCCATCCAAGGTTGCATTCAGTGAATACTGAGTACTTGCAGTTGTACTTGCAGTGTGTTGAAAGATTTTGCATTTGGTAGAAAGTCATGGCTGGCAGTAGTGATGTATTCAACATGTTGTCTGCTAAGGACAAACTTGATGGGACTAACTACCCATTATGGTCCTATATGATGAGGCATGTAGTGGTTGCTAAAGGCCTTTGGAATGTGGTCAGTGGTAGTAAAACTCGTCGTGTTTCACTACTAGTGCAACCAGGTGCTATAGGTACATCTGAAGTAGAATCTAATACAGATGTGTCTCCTCCACATGCACCACCAGTACCGCCCACTACTGTGCTCAAACGAGATGGAATCGAAGAGATGCACATGCACATGCATTGCCTGCACTTTCTGTGAAGCGAAGCATTATTCCTCATATTCGGTCATGTAAGACTTCAAAATAGGCATGGGATGCACTTGCTACATTATACCAGGTGCACAATAAAATAGGCATGGGATGCACTTCAAAATAGGCATGGGATGCACTTGCTACATTATACCAGGTGCGCAATAAAGCACATGTTGCATATTTGTGCAAACAGTTGAGTCTGAGCACATGAATGAGGGAGACTCAAAATGGACACCTTCTTGACCAAGATCAAAGGCATCTTGCTAGTGTGGATGAGATATATCCTAATAGTACATTGGTGCCCACAGTTCTCAATGCATTGTCAGATTCTTATTAGAGTTTTTCCTCTACCCTTACACTCATGAGATGAAGGAAAATCCAAATGCCCTTACATTTGATGAGCTGGTTTCAGTATTCTTGCAAGAAGTGCAATCTAGGCAAAGCAGATCTGTTATATGAGTTGATGACCAAGGTTTTGTTGCTAATCAAAAAGGAAAAGGTAAAGCTTCTTCACATGGTGGCTATAAGCCAAAATAAGAATCCTCAGGTAAGGATGCAGAGAAAGAAGGTGATAAGCCTAAAAAGAAGGGCAAGTGTCACTATTGCAGGAAACCAGGGCACTACATAAATGAGTGCAAGAAAAGGCTAGAGAAGGAGAAAAAGAAAGAATCGGGCATGGCTGTGGTGGCTGATGCATCTCCACCAAGTGCAAAGAAGAAGGAATCTTCAAGTTTTGCTCAAGAGATGATTAGGCATGGATTGTACATTGCAGATATGACCCTTTTGTTCATGATGTATGCATGTCAGTGGTAGAATCAGATGCTTGGTAATTTGACAGTGGTGCTAGTAAGCACATTACTTCACCAAAAAAATTATTCTCATCTCTGGAATCTATCCCAAGTGCAGGAACCGTCACATGTGCAAATGGTTCCTCATATCCTATCAAAGGAGTTAGTAGAGTTATGCTTCACTACTGCAAATGCGGGCACATTTACTCTTTCTAAAGTTTTATATATGCCAGGCATTAAGAAGAACTTGTTGTCAATTTCAGCCTTAGCCTTGTTAGGCTTGACGGTGAAACCTGTGAATGAAAGATGTACAGTTCAGGATAGAAATGATGGTTATTCTATCATTGCCTCAGGCACCTTGTTTCATGGCCTATACAAGATGGATAAACATTAGGGGCATTTGGACATATTTTGGGCCTTTTATTAATGAAAGTAATTAGCAACGGACCAATAGGAATAGAGGATTGTGCACATTTGGTCTCCTTTGAATATAGGGAGGGAGACTAGGCTATAGGGAGGGGGACTAGGCTTTCAGTACTAATAATTACACTTGTCCCTTTAAAAAAGTAGGGGGTTTCGGGTAAGTATGGTCCCACCATTTTCGTGGCTCAAAATTTTGAAATTTTCGAGATCCCCCCAAAACTCACATTTCCCCCCAAAAATGCATCTCAAATTTCATTGTAATCAATAATTTCATTTTCAAATCTGCTTTCCCTCTTGAACGTCCAAATCAAACTCTTCCTCCCTTTCTCTTCTATCTCTATCTCATTTGCCCAACCCTAATGAAACCATCAAAGCCCGAAACCCTAAACTTTCTCCTCCATCTTAATCTCCCTCCCTTCTCGGAGCTCCATCTCTTTCATCTTCAAGGCTCCCGTAAAACCCTAGTCTCTGCACATCTCTTTCCTTAAACATTTTCTACTCTAGCTTCCAAGAAGATATGGCCACACCAAGAAGACCAAAAGATGAGATTGAGGAGATATCCTTGCACAAAAAGAAGGACGATGATGGTGCTTGGGTGGGAGAGGCATTTCGTAAGAGCGCTTGGGTTTATCTATAGCCTAATCTACAGCTTGCTGCAATCGGGCCTCACCGAGTTCGACAGCGAAATGTACTGGAGCACCATTGGAAAGGTCATTTACAAGGCTTCAAGAAGGCAAGCAATGGAAAACTAGTGGCCACGGTACAACATGTTTACACAGCACGACATATCCATCTTTACAACAAACTCGATTTCCATACAATTCTAAGTATCGCAGGTAGAAAGGGGCATGTGAGATTTTCTAACAGAGATGTTTCAATCTAAGTCAACTTATTTCTTGTTTGCAGATATTTTTCCTTCAAACATGGTAGAGGAGAAGCCATTGGAAAGCCTTACTAGAACATTTCAAGCATTGCATGTAGACATTGGTTAGGCAATGTTTTCTTGTAAAACAAGTGCAGAACTTCTTAAGGAAAAGGTCTTCTTTTACCGGCACTCCTATTTGGTGCCAAAGCAAGACGGTGGGTTTGGTAAGCTACAGATAATCACATCTCCACTCCTATCTTCTATAGAATGGCCAATTCCAGCCGCTTGGACTGTAATGGTCATGAATCAAAGATTCTTTGTGATATACAAGGGTCTTTGAAGTTTGCAAAGCCCTCTCAATCTGTGAGTCTTAATTGGGTATGCCCAATACATCTTTTTGACAAGATGTTCAATCAATTTTGTTTCTCACAAACACCTACCATGTTTGTGTGCAAGAAGGTATTAGGTGATGACATGGTAGCCTTGCTTGGAGACTAGTGGAGGACCGTAGAAGGGATACATAAGGATGACACATTCAAGTGCAATAATATAGTAGAATCTAGTGTCTCATTTCGGTATCTCAAAGCTTGTGCACACTACACATACGCTTCTATTATGAGCGGTGGATGAAAAAAAATAGTTGGGTCCCAATGCACGCAGATGAACAAGTTGTTTTGCCTCTCGATATATGCGTTCGGTTGCCCAGTGGTGCAGTGGAAGTTGTAGGTGCAAGTAGACATTGGAGCCTCCTAAATATTAGAGAGCACCTCAATATCGTGGGAGGTGAGGATATTAGCAGAGCACAATTCAAGGTGAATAATAGGAAGATTCGAAAACGACTAGAGCCAAAGACGGTAGATCCTGATTGGGATGTTGATGGTATATCGCTCAATTAATGGGGATTTTGAATTTTGTGAATTTTGCAGCTACTTCAAGTATGTTAATTTTGTAAAGTCCTTGCCCTCAAAAAAGTGTACTGGAGTAATGAATTTTTATCTTATAAAATAGCTATGAATTTAGATTTTATATGAAAGTTATAACTCAACAAATTTACTCTAAAGCTATCTTGTATGTGCACAATAATGGTCAGCTCAGTGTAGGTACTAGGGTTCCTATTCCAAAATGGTTTAGTGGCACATAGATTTACAGCACATGGTTTTTTTATGTCGATGGTTTTGAAGTCCATCCAAAATAGTGTATAAAGACCAGTCCATAAGGAAATTGAGAACATAATATCTTACAACTTATAAGCTCTATACAAAAGCCGCCCATGGATGAAAATTCTTCTAATGAGAGGACCGTTCCTAGCAAGGTTGCTAGGCCAGCTATTTTAGTTGTTTCTTGTGTGATGATGACTCCTATTCCTCTGTTGGGGATACAGATGACCCAACCTATCCAGATATCAAAAGACCTTGAAGATGTAGACAAACTGATAGATGAAGCCAAAGAGGTGCATCAAAGAATTCTTCAGATGAACAACCCAGAGAAGAAGACGGAGGAAAAATCTGTCGTGCAGAATTAGAAAGGTCTTAAATCGATGGACTTAGGCCCAATAGCTTGTACTAAACTCTTGTATATTAGCAATGACTAATGTGATGAAAAATTTCTACATGGACGTGTCTACTCTACAAAGTACTCATAAATAATGATTTTGAAGCAAACATCTTTAAAATTCAGTTTTAACCAAAGATAAGTTATGAGAATAAAAATTCTCAACAATCTATTTTATTATGGCAAAGCACAATACTCACAAAATACAATAATGAGTAGGAATCAATAAAAATATTGAATGTTTATACAAATATGAGCTGAGCTCAATACAAATACAAAATCTTTACAACATTGTCTCTGGACATGCAAAATGCCTCTAAGCGGTTTCGGGCTCTGTAGCCTCAGCCTTGGCCTCCTCCGTTAACTCAGCCTTGGCCTCCTCCTTTGACTCAGCCTTTGGCACCTTGGCCTCCTCCTTTGTTGGCACCTTGCCTGCCTTGTCCTTGCCCTTGGCTGCAAATGGAAGCTTCCTCTTTGCCTTGCCCTTGCTTCCCTTCTTAGGGACTCCTTGTTTAAAGCTGAAATGCTTAATAGGAATGAAAGGGTATCTTTTTTCTCTTCTTTGATGCGCTAGTGCCAGCAAACTTGCGGAAGTGGCGAGTCAAGGTCATAAGGCGTAATTGCATTATTGAGGATAATGTTTATTGCCTTTGCCCACACTCAGCCTTCGGCACCTTGGCCTCCTCCTTTGTTGGCACCTTGCCTGCCTTGTCCTTGCCCTTGCCTACAAATGGAAGCTTCCTCTTTGCCTTGCCCTTGCTTCCCTTCTTAGGGACTCCTTGTTTAAAGCTGAAATGCTTAATAGGGGAATGAAAGGGTATCTTTTTTCTCTTCTTTGATGCACTAGTGCCAGCAACAACTGGTGGAAATGGCGAGTCAGGGTCATCCGGCATAATTAGGATAATGTTTATTGCCTTTTCCCACACACTCCATAGCCAGATATCGTCTGAGAGAACATATACTACACAACAACATAAAAGTTAATTACAATAATGCGGGATCTCTCATGAAATGAACATAGAGAAATTATATTACAATGACACAAGAAACTTACACAGCTGTCAAAATTATTGTACTTGGAAAGGAAGAACTTCTAAAAATTTTGCGACTACATGCCAGCCACCACAAGAGTGCGAATCCTTTTGCATAGGAAAGGGTTGGTTGAGAAATTTCCACTCTATATCCTTTTTCAATTCAGGACATAGAGTTTCAATCAATGAAATCGCCCTCTTACATGCCCTACAGTCAATGATATAAAGAATGACTTACAATCAACAATTAGGAAGCAAGAAGGAAACGATATACAGTATAATGACTTACAATTTAGACTGTCCGTGCTTTCCGAGAAGGCTATTCATAAAAATTATCCAGCATTTCACCACATTTATTAAACAAGAAGACCAGTACCCCCTCTGAAATTGAGAAAGTAAACAAAAAATATAAGAAACCTAACACAGGCAACTAATAACTTAAATTCCATCTCGGGGGGGGGGGGGGGGGGGGGTCACTTAGCAAAATTGCCTATATCACGTGCGTTCATGGTCTATTTTATAAATCCCTATGTAACCTACACTGGCCATTTTTTTAACCCTTTCTGTAACTTTTGATAAAATATATAATTCCCTTTTTGTCACAATAAAATTTTTTTATAGAATAATTTTAAAATCCCTTGTGTAAGAGATATGTAATTCATTTTAAGTTACTCTAGAAGTATTGGGGGGTTTTGAAAGTGACAAATGCAACTATTTTGAACTATGAAAGTCGCTACATTGTAAGCTCTTCATTTGTGATATTTTGAACAAGCTACTAAGAGTATAAGTCATAGCTCTAATGTCCACGAATGAGAGTACAATGCATGATACCAAATTGCATAGCAAGAGAGTAGCTCTATGCATATCAACAGATCAACTAACCATGAGTTGTTTAGAACCACAAGTCAAATCCCATGACCTATCTTGCATAAACTCTCAATGCATATTCTCAATCAACTAGCTCAATCCAGTGGATCAAAAAGTATCCACCAAGTACTTTCCCAATGTCCAAAACAAAAGCTCAAGCAAGCTCTAGGCAAAACAAATGCTAAGAGTAAACAATGCATAAGCATAAACTACTATTACTCTTATGCATTGTTTATGCTTGGCAAACAATGCCAAGCATAAACAATGCATAAGCTCAAGACAAAAACTTTTGACTATAGCTCCAATTGAAGTCTCAAAACTCCAAAAGATTACTCAATCCATGGAGCATACCATAACATACATGACCAACACAATCCTCAAAGCATTTAAATCTAGAATGTTATATACAGATGACCAAAGAAGTATCACTCCTAATCAATAAGCACAGCTTTCCAAACATTTAGGAGTCATCAAGGGCCATAAGCATTTACAATACATTAGCCCCAATGTCCACTACTCAATGAGACCATGCAAGTCCCATATAAGATGCAACCAAAAATACATACACAATGCTCCAACACTCAGCATCAACACCTGCTCAAACACTAAGTATCAACACTGCTCAAACACTGGTCCAAGACAACAATGACTTGAGATTTCCAAGCTGAGATTATATCAATCTCCCACTCCAACATCAAGAATTTACTACTAACAAATCACAGTGATTACAGAGCACATTGCGTCAACATGCATCAAACATAAATTGTGGACAACAAATTGGTTGAGAAACCATGATGTTCATGACCTGTAAATGGCTGAAAATTATCAAATGTACACTTTCATTCCAACTACTCAAGACCAACACTAATGGCCACATCAAAATGTCCCCAGCCCATGTCCAAATGCAGCCCAAAAGTGGCTTGAATGATGGCGGCGACCACAAGCTAGAGATGAAATGACCCAGCTGTTGCCTTCGTAAAATGTGTCAGAAAGTGTGGGGCTGATTTGCTGCTCATTGCTGGCTGCAATGTCCCACATCAAGGCATGAAAATCCTTGGCCACTAAAAAGCCCCTATGCAAACTCAAAGCCTCTGATCAAGTATAGGGAGAGACCTCTACAAACAACTCATAAGCTTTCGAGACGCAAACAAAAGTGACTCCGTTAGCCTCATGCTAAATCCATTGAAACAACCACAATACTTTCTTAAATATTATCCGAAACATCCACTTGCAGCATAGTTATAACAAAATTACCATGTTGATACATCTTGCTCAAATCATACATATGGGACCTATACATCTCATACACTCTATGCATATCAACAGATCAACTAACCATGAGTTGTTTAGAACCACAAGTCAAATCCCATGACCTGTCTTGCATAAACTCTCAATGCATATTCTCAATCAACTAGCTCAATCTAGAGCTCTCCCAGTGGATCCAAAAGTATCCACCAAGTACTTTCCCAATGTCCAAAACAAAATCTCAAGCAAGCTCTAGGCAAAACAAATGCTAAGAGTAAACAATGCATAAGCATAAACTACTATTACTCTTATGCATTGTTTATGCTTGGCAAACAATGCATAAGCATAAACTACTATTACTCTTATGCATTGTTTATGCTTGGCAAACAATGCTTAAGCATAAACTACTATTACTCTTATGCATTGTTTATGCTTATGCATTGTTTATGCTTGGCAAACAATGCCAAGCATAAACAATGCATAAGCTCAAGACAAAAACTTTTGACTATAGCTCCAATTGAAGTCTCAAAACTCCAAAAGATTACTCAATCCATGGAGCATACCATAACATACATGACCAACATGATCCTCAAAGCATTTGAATCCAGAATGTTATATACAGATGACCAAAGAAGTATCACTCCTAATCAATAAGCACAGCTTGCCAAACATTTAGGAGTCATCAAGGGCCATAAGCATTTACAATACATTAGCCCCAATTTCCACTACTCAATGATGAGACCATGCAAGTCCCATATATTATGGAACCAAAAATACATACACAATGCTCCAACACTCAGCATCAACACCTGCTCAAACACTAAGTATCAACACTGCTCAAACACTGGTCCAAGACAACAATGACTTGAGATTTCCAAGCTAAGATTATATCAATCTCCCACTCCAACATCAAGCATTTACTACTAACAAATCACAGTGATTACAGAGCACATTGCTTCAACATGCATCAAACATAAATTGTGGACAACAAATTGGTTGAGAAACCATGATGTTCATGACCTGTAAATGGCTGAAAATTATCAAATGTACACTTTCATTCCAATTGCTCAAGACCAGCACTAATGGCCACATTAAAATGACCCCAACCCATGTCCAAATGCAGCCCAAAAGTGGCTTGAATGGCGACCACAAGCTAGAGATGAAATGACCCAACTGTTGCCTTCGTAAAATGTGTCAGAAAGTGTGGGGCTGATTTGCTGCTCATTGCTGGCTGCAATGTCCCACATCAAGGCATGAAAATCCTTGGCCACTAAAAAGCCCCTATGCAAACTCAAAGCCTCTGATCAAGTATAGGGAGAGACCTCTACAAACAACTCATAAGCTTTCGAGACGCAAACAAAAGTGACTCCGTTAGCCTCATGCTAAATCCATTGAAACAACCACAATACTTTCTTAAATATTATCCGAAACATCCACTTGCAGCATAGTTATAACAAAATTACCATGTTGATACATCTTGCTCAAATCATACATATGGGACCTATACATCTCATACACTCTAAAATTATTTTTGCAAAAAATAAGATAGAATCTTGTGGACACATCTAGCAAAACTAATACATCTAATAGCTATACATTTTGTATAATCTATACCGATTGTTATAGATGTACAAAAAGATAAATACACATTGTCGATGGTCACATTCTCAAAATCTGAAGATTTCATTCTCCAATTCAAATTCCTGCATGAGATAAAGAAGATGTTGAGTCAATGAGATTTTCATATTTTGAATTATTTTTCAAACTCATACAAAGTATGTCTCATCAAACAAAGAAAAAAAAAACAGATGCATCCTTTTTGCGTACCTAGTGATCCCTCACAAAATCATTAAAGACCTTCTAATCATTCTCATCAAGTTCATACTTGTTGCTGCCACAATCATATGTAAGGTTTGTGAGAGCGATGACGCTATTAATGCTTATCATATCAAGGTCGGTTAGGTCATACGTAAAGCACCTAGTTCATTTTGCTTTTTGATACCAACCAAGTTGAACCTCCACCCCTAATGGCCTATCTGAAAGGCTAAATCCTCGCTTATATTCCACACATGCACCACTAACCATTCTTCTCATCTTTTGAACTCGTCCCAGATACCATACACTTTTGGCTTTCTTCTTGCCTCCTAAAGAGCTTGGCTTACATGACCTTGTGATCTTCCCTTGTACTATTTGTTCATGAAAGAACATAGCACAATATGAACCAATGCCAAATAAATTCTCGTTTGTCTCCATATACTTTTTTTCTTCTTTGGCATAGTACACACCTTGTCGGACCCTGGTAAGTCTATCCTTTGACAAAGTTGGATTGCCATTGAGCTGGCTGACCAGACTTGAAGAGAAACTTATTGTCTTCAACTTCAACAACCGGGTTCACCTCTTCTTTCTCATCCAAAATGGAATCTACTACATGCCTTATTTCACTTGTAGAAGCATCCTCATTTGAATCTAATGCATGGCCCACCTCAGTAGGATATTCCTCATCTGTATCAGAGTCTTGTAGATTTGAATTTTCATATGTGTCAAACACTCTAATGGACCAAGGCTGCACCCACCATTTCTTGTCCTCTTTACCTTTTGGTCTCATGTGTAAGCGTTCACATAATTCTTAGGCACTGTGCAATCCTTTTTTTGTGAGGTAGCAATGACCTTCTCATCAGTTGAAACACAATCATAGTCACCTAAATTGGCTTCTTGCAAGTCCTCGTTAAGATTTAACTCTCTCCATATATGTTCCTACTTCTTGTGAGCTCTTAAGAATGCCACACCATCCTCCTTGCATTCAAAATGGGGAAGCCTATTCAAAATGCCTATGCTGTGAAGCATGTCCATCAAGTCATAAGTACGCTCTTGCCCAACCATACTTTCGACTTTGCTGAAGAAGATTTTAGCCGCATCTGTGCCGGTGAGATATAGAGGGCACTTCAAGCTTGGGTGAAAGTCTCTGAAATACTTTATTAGCAACACCACAAAATGGCAAGAGATTTGCACATCCAAGAATGTCTCCTTGCTAATGAAGTTTTCTGATAGTGTATATGTTGGATGTTGTAATATCCAAGATCTCCAAATCTGAAAGAAAAAAGTCACTTTGGCTGCTAAATGAACTCTCCCTGCCAAGCTCAAGTGTGGAGACAAGAAAATGTCAATATAGTCTCCACAAATTTCAAGGTAGGCTTGTGTCCCTACCATACTCTGCTCTTTTCTGTGCTGCCCATTGTTTGCCAACTCTCCCAAACACCATTGCACTTGTCTGCTACATATCCTTTGAGCTGCTGCCCAATTTTGACGATCATCTTGCCTCATATCGCCTTCCCTGAGCATATGTTTGTCAACACCAAAGGAATCATATACAATGGTAACATGGTTCAAGGTAACCCATACATCACCAAGAGCCAACTGACGCTTTGGTTTATGAAGAACATTGACGAGCTTCTTTCCATTGTGTACAAAGTCCTGATCATGCATGCCTAAAACATCTCCGTTTGATAATTTGGCAGAAAGAGGCCATCCATCCCATCCAATCTTGAATCTAGTAGCATGTTTGTCAACATAATCAGCCAGCATCAACATTCTTCGGCGACTATCTCCATCTGAGGCGTCTGAGGCGTGTCCAATAATCGGACCTACTTTAGACTTGAGCTTCTCATCCCATAAGCTCAAAATCTCAGCCCATTGTCTTCGAACAAAACATGCATCAAATCGATTACAAGTGCAATGAGCAACCAAAACTAAGCGTGGAAGTGCTTCATGAAGTGGGTTTGCCACAAAAACTCTGTGATAACCACCAATCACATGACTCTCAAATGCTTTAACAATTATGTCATAGCCTATTTTTCCCGCTCCAACTTTGATTAAGCTTGACGTTCCACACTCATGGCTCTCCACCTTGTATCCATCAAATCCAACAAGCATGTCATCTTTTGGGTTCCACCTGCAATGTTAAGATTGAAAACATAAAATATGTAAGAGCCACTACGATTCAACATGTCTCATCAGAACTACTTTTGCATTATACTATGTTTACCTTATCCGTTTCTTTATGGCGGTCTCATCCTCCACCAAGATGAAAGGAATTTGTGATTTGATTCCACGTTTTTCTTTCTTGTTTTGATATATTTCAGCAATGGCATCAAAGATATAGCCATGTATGCCTGGTAAAAATTGTGTGGCAAGTCTTTGGCCTCTTTTTGTCATTGAGAGTGAAGGGCCATTGAGGTTGGCAGCAAGAAAATCATGCAACCTTGGTCCACCCCACATCCTTGCAACCTCAAACAAAGCCTTAGTATTTGCACTATATCTCTTGCCTGCCTTTGGCCTCGACATGTTTGTAGCCACATCCTGTAAGAAGTCCCATAGAGCAGGTTTTCCACCAAACTTACCTAGTCTATGGGCTTCTACTATATTGTTACAAAACCTCTTTACATCCTTGCGGTTTAGGGACTCCATGCTTGCTTCCCTTAAAGTTCGTAGTCGCACACCGAAAGGACAGCAATATGAGCCTTTGCTGACCATAGTTTGAGGGTGAGATCTCTTGCATGCTTCGTAGCAATGAAAGTTGTTTGCCGAAGCTCTTGTTTAGTGAGAAAGTCTAATCTTTTTCCGCAATCCGTTCCTCTAGTGCCTCTCTTCTTCTCCGCCGTCTTCTCCCTATATAATCTCATCCTAAAATCATGAAGCTTAGGTATAACCTTGCAATTGTTGCATGAGAAAGCTTCAAATGGCTGCCCATTATTGGAAACACGTGGACAACTAATATGACAAAAGCAACCATCTATGTGAAAGGTTGAAGTTCCATCATTTAGGATAGC
Organism: Cibotium barometz; assembly: GCF_041138505.1. NCBI lineage: Eukaryota > Viridiplantae > Streptophyta > Polypodiopsida > Cyatheales > Cibotiaceae > Cibotium > Cibotium barometz. The sequence continues at coordinate 27,798,193 of NC_141083.1, forward strand.
CTTTGTGAAAGGCTCTGCAAACCAAAGCTTCCCACCACACTGATCATCTAGCAAAGGTTTTAGACTAATATTCTTGTTGTTCACTTTGATTTCGTGAATCCATAAACCCCAACATAAAAAATTCAAACCTATTGAAAATTTTCCACTTTCTTCATTGTTATAGAGTGAAGGAGAATCACCATGAGCTGATCTTTTGAACTTTGTAGAAACCACAAACTTGCTGAGAGATGTTTGCATTGGATCATGCTCCTTCCCCTTTCGAGGACATCCACGTAAGCCACTTAGAACTGGCTTGGATGTTTGCAACTCCTCCTTCATGACTGCCTTTGTGTGCAAGATTGACTTTGAGTGCTCTGTGTGAGAATGGTACACAGATCTGACCTTGGAGGACACAAACGCAGCCATGTGTCATCATACTTACACCTCACGTGAACAAAGCTTTTGTCTTTAAAATCATGTAGTGTGGCTGCAACGACTTCAAAGTCCCAACCTAAATGCAAATACAACACATAACAAAGTCAAACAAGTTACAAAATTGACTTTCCAAAACCATTCTATCTTTCAAACATTTAAGTAACTTTATGAAGGTTGAACAATACCTTCATTGGTCTCCATCAAAAAGCATAGAGTCTCTATTGAAGCCTTTATTTCTTTCCTATCATCTTGTTCTTCATCAGCCTGCATACGTTGCATCGACTCCTTTCCAAGCCCCCGAAATGCCATATAATTTTTTTCATGTCTTTTGCTTTCCAAGATGTGGGTTCTCATAAAGTTAGCAAGATAATTATATGCAGCATACTTCCCTTCTATTGAACCTATGCCATACAAAGAGTTGCACTCATGACACCATATTCGAACTAGAGCTTTCCCATTGACATCTTCACTATGTAATTCAAACCTATCATCCCTTTCAACCTTCATCTGTTTCAGCTTTAGTTTTGTTCTAATACATTCTTGTTCCCATTGCTCAAGAACACTTGCACTTAACAATTTGCTTGTAAGCTTGGAAGTGGAGCCACTCAAAGTGTCACCTTTCTTCTTATCAATTTCATTTGAGCATTGTCGCTTACTTGGAGAAGGAAGTTCATGCATGCTATTGGCACTCCTCTTAATGCGTACTTGAACCTTATTGTTGAGTGTCCATCGCTCTTCTTGTCGTTTCTTTATAATATAATTTTCCTCTATGAAGACCAAGGATCCAATCACAAGCTCATCGCCCTCTATTTGCTCACGAACCAAAGCAAAGGTGGGCTCGTCTTTATCATTCTTTAGCCTCACAAGGCCTAAATCATCCTCATTATCATCATTGATCACTTGAATCTTATAAAAAGATCCCATCTAGCCTGTGACACAAAGTATGTTTTTAAGCTATTGATAGCCATTTTTTCGGCTATCCACATTACCATAAGGAGCTACCTCGGCCAAGGAAAAATCATATAAACTCTTTGTCATAAATACCTTTTCACTGTAAATAGGCGTGTGTGCGTTAGGGACTTTACCCATATCTTCCATATATTTTTTATATTATTTTAAAAAAAAGTTTTTGCTAGCCACTCATCAAAAATAAATAAAATTATTACGGCCCATTTTGTGTAAATATTTCATTCCATATAAGGGCCTAAATATGGGGGTCTCTATTTTCTCAAATATGTAAATACTTCATTAGGTGTGTGTATTACAAAACCTAAGTATATTTTATTTATTATTATTATTATTATTATTTCTTCATAATACTTTTGGACCATCATTGTACATATGCTTCAACTTCACCATACATAAGTAAATCCTATGCCCTCACATTTCTATCCACACCATGTAGAAAGCCTACTACCCAAATCACTTTTTTCCTTAGACTATTTCATCTTTTATTCTCTCATCTATTCTAAAATAATGAGGGTCTCCCTCCCTTTTGATTTCCATAGTTTAGTATTTTTATATATATTTTTTACTATTAAATATTTTATATATTTTTATTAAATACTTTTTCATATATCAATTATTTTTGTATATTTTATTCACAATTAGATCTCTTTATTTATTTTCCTATCATAATAACCATATTGTCATGATATGTTGACTAGTTAAATACTAGTTTGTTTTTTCTTATTATGTAAATCCTTTATAAAATGGAAAAAATCTCCTCCATGCAAGTGTCCACATACACTTGAGTCTCTAAGGTCAGGGTATGATGTATTGGGGGCTCACTCTTGGAGCTATCAAGAAATTCCACCAATGGGGACCCACACAAAGATTTTAAAAATTCAGAAAATACATGATTCTGCTGAATTTGTTGCGCCTGCCTCCACTCCGAATTTGGACTGGTCATCAAAAGACAAAAGTTAGCTCCGGAGCTCAGGAATATGCTCAATTTTTTTGAGAATTTTTGGAGCTAATGGCGGTGAGATATCAATTTTTTATTGGACCCCAGTCTCCCCACTTTTTGGCAAGTCTCTTCTCACCTCCCTTACACATTCATCACTTACATACTTACTCATTCCTTTCTCACTCCATCAAACCTGAAAACTTCATGTCCTCTCTCACCCTCTCCACCTTTGCCCTCTCCTTTCCTCTCCATTTGCTCTCATATCTACTCTACATCCATACCTCATCTCCATTTTTCTCCCTACTACTCCCATATTACTAAATTATTTTCCCAATCTCAAAAAATACATAAAAATTCAGCATGAATGTACCATATTAACCTCTGCAAATATGGGGTTTCTATCTACAAAAATCCCCATGTTCTTCACCTCAATCAACTTTTGTGGCGTCAAATGCAAGAAGGAGATCGGCGGTTAACTTAAAGATCTACACATGGGAGAATCCAAGCTTCTTCGAGCTTTCAACCACACAAAGGATCTTTCCAAATCTTTACTCCTCTCACCCATTTTGTACATTGTATTACTAACCTTTTATAGTGATTACTAACTACTAACTACTAACCACTAACATTTGTAAATAAGCACCCACTCTACTACTTTTGGAGTAGGCACTACTACAAGTTATTTGCTCAAACCTCTACATCACACTCTCCTCTCATCTTCAATAATTCTCTCACCTTGAGCCCACATCCATGTGACTCAAGGGATAAGAAGAGGCCCACTCTCATTTTAAAATAAAAAATCCATAATCTATGATTTTCCATAATAAGATTGATTAGGCTTAATCTTAATTGGGGCTTCTCAAACCTATAAATAGAGCCCCCTCCATTCCTTGTAAAAAGGGGAGATTACACACATTGTACACCACTCCCAACTCTAGTGTGTAAGGAGATAGTGAACTTGTGAGCTCTCTCTATACATCAATACCTTTGATTGCATAGAGAAGCTTGAAGCTTGAAGCTAGTTATGTCATTGTGAGAGCTTGAGTGATGCCATACTCCCTATCATAATTGTATCTTGCCTTTGTGCATAAATAAGATTAGTAGATTGGGTGCAATTGTGTATAAAATCTTGGACTCCTCCAACTCCAAAGTTATTTTACCAAAGCGGTACGATGTTTGATTTAAGGTAAACTCGATCCTTGTATTTTGTGGTGTGATTTTATGCTTCGGAGGCTTGAGGGCTTGTTTTTGATTTGTTGCTTTTCAATTCATGGTAAGAGGGTTATATGGTGAGAGGGCTCCCGTAACCTTAAGACCAAATGCATAGCGACAACAAAATCAAGCTTATATTGTCTCTCCAAGTTCTTCTCCAAGTTTGGTGTGCATCCATTTGTGTTATGCTAGTCTCCTCCACACACAATATCATATGTTATGAGTGTTGTTGAGAGTGTGTGTGCCTTTTTGATTGATGTATATGGTTAGCTTGTATTGATTTGCTACAAGGAAAGATTTTTGGTGTCCTAGTTCACACACATAACTAGGTGGTGCCCCTTTTCTTGTTGGGTGTGTGGTTTTGGGGTTCTTATGTTTGTGTGGCGTTGTGCCCCAAGCCCATTGAGCAACACGGGAGCCTTGAGGAGTGCTTAGAGGCCGCTCTTCTTGTTGCCCGCCCCGGACCGCCTCAATTTTGGTGCCCCCACTGAGGAACGAGCAGTTTTTAAATGGGTATTTAAGGTACATCGATCTCTCTAACACATAAATTTCCTTGTTTGCTTGTTGGGTATTATATTTTAAGAAGGAAAGTGGTACTTTTGTGTGATCCTTCATGAACAATCCACCTCCTCCTAATCCTCTTGGGATTCAATTCAACCAGTTTCATTGGGTGCACTCCATTAGAGTGAATGTTTGCATTGATAGAAAGATTTTCTACCAACAACGCATGGCTCTTCTTTTTGGTCCAGAAAGACTAAGTGAGATTTTAGCATCACCTAATCCTGTCATACTTCCCATTGTAGATTACACCATTTCCTTTGATGTGCATATTTTCATCTTGTTTTAGCTTAGTTTTTATGAATCAAGAAGACTTATACCGTAGGCCAATCTCTTATGCTAGGCAAGAAATACACATAGTTGTTGGTAGTAAGTTACAATTCCAGCGTGTCATTCGTCGCATGTTTGGACCTAGGCAAGTAGCAGCCATTAATGCCTCAGTTAATCCATTTATTTTGCCTTTGATTCGTTATGACATAAGCTTTGACGTCTACATTTTCATTCTACTTTGAAAAAGAAAAAAAAAAGAAAAAAAGAAAAAAGAAAAAAGGAGTGAGAAAGAAAGAGAGTGAAGGAAGACCTTTGTGCAATCATATTTGTGCTTCCTTTTTCTCAAGCATGGATACCACTAGGCAAATGAGTGGCTATCCCTTATTCTTTGGAGAGCCCGGTGAGGATGCCGAGTTGTTCTTATCAAACTTTAGAATGGCACTCCACATAAAGAGAGTGGTAGGAGACCAAGAATGCTTAGACATGTTTGAGTTGGTCCTACGAAGAGATGCTTCCACTTGGTTTCAATCTCTACCTGCACCCGCACGAGTAGATTACAAGGGGGTCATGCAACTTTTTAGAGACAATTACTTCACTCCTTTGAACACACAAAAGCTATGGCAAGAAATAGTTGCTCATAAGCAAAAGGATCTAGAGGACTACTTGAGCTATAAGCAAGAATTCTTACGTCTTTGGACTCTTTGGTTGCGTAGTCTTCCTAACCCTGGAGATGGTGCTGAATTCTTGAAGAAGGAGAGATTTATTGCAGGGATGTACCCATCACTAAAATTGCAAGTAGAGTCAGGAGAGCCCACAACATTTGATGCTGCTGAGGCTAGGGCTACCAAGAAACTCCGAAAGATGAGGTGTATGCTTGGGGGGGGCTTTATCTTTGATGACTCAAAGCCTAGGGAAGAGGTACAGTCTTGCACTCGTAGAGAATTACCTGAGGTCACAGTCGAGGTGATAGAAAAGTTAAATGAGTCTTTAAATAACTTGTGTATCCACTTTGCACAAGCTGTGGAACAGAAGGGCCAAGCTAAAAGGGTTGAAGAACGAGAGCAACGACCTAGACGACTCTTGCAATGTTGGAATTGCGGAGAGTCAGGGCATGGGATGTATAATTGTCCTTGGCCTCGTGGGGAGCCAGGGAAGCCTAACATGAATTATCCAGTGATGAATGCAGGTGAAGGCACTAGTCAACAACAACCGATGATTTTGCAGAGGCCCAATGCAACAAGACCACCTCCACGAGGAGTGGAAGGAATGCCACCCTTGCCGGACCCAAATGTGCATGTGGTAGAGGTAACAAAGGCCAAGGAGGTAGACATTGAAGCAAATGGTGTCAAACGAGGGCGTGGGAAAGAGAAGGAAAAGCAGGGTGTGGCATCACAAAGTGACCATGGACGAGGAAAGAAAGTGAAGGAAAACAAGGAAGTCAAGAGGAGACGACGTCGTATAAACCTCCAAGATTTCCCCCTCGGACATGGTATGGCTCCATACAACCTTTTGGAAGATATGAGAGGTAAGGGTCCTGATATCTCGTGGCCTCAATTTCTAGCCTTATGTCCACAAGTTAGGAGGGAATTAACAAAGGCCGTGAGCACTAGGAGAAAAACAAAAGAGAATGTGCCTGTTGTAAAAATTTCACAAGCCGAGATGGATGAGGACATTACACCTATATTAGATTGCTACATCAAGGGAAGGCTAGTTAAGAAGGGTCTAGTAGATGGGGGTGCACAAATTTGCATCATGACAGAGGACCTTATGCAAAAACTAGGCATGCATATTCATGAAACACCTGAAATTAAGGTGAAAATGGCAAACAATAGCAAAGCAAAGTGTCTTGGGATTTGTAAGAATGTTTCTGTGGAAGTTTTTGGCATTAAGAAGGTTGTTGATTTTTATGTTATGTCTACCAAGGAAAGTGGTTATCCATTTATCCTAGGTAGACCATGGCTAATGAGAATGCGAGCTTTGCAGGATTGGGAAAATGGAAAGTTAATTTACAGGAATGAAAATCGTAAGAAGATTATCTTTGACATGAAGGAGCAACGACAAGAGGAGATAAATGAAGAATCTTCTCAAGGCGAAACAGAGGAGGATTGGACCGATGATGCCTCAGAGGAAGAAAGCAGCAGTAGCACTATGGAAGAGGAGTCTTCCATTGAAGTCATGGGGGTAAGATTCAGAGCAAAAGACAAAGAGACACCTTGTCAAGGTTTGGAGGAGGTAGGCTCTCAAGAAGACCAAATTGTGCATGATGAAGAAATGTTTGATGCTATGCTCTAAAAAACGCTTACATTGGAGGAAGGAGAGGAGTTTAAATGTGTACTAAGGAAATTTCCTAGGTTTTTTGCTAAAGATTACACAGATGTGCGTGGCGTAGAGGCCATTCAACACAAGATCGAGCTAAAGCTAGAAGCCAAACCTAAGGCACAAAAGCTACGAAGACTAGGAGTCATCAAGGAGCAAGCACTACTCAAAGAGGTGAGGAAGCTTCTAGCAGCGGGGTTCATATATCCTGTAGAAAATTTAGAGTGGGTCTCTCCCGTCGTGGTCACTCCCAAGAAGAACGGCAAATGGAGGGTGTGTGTGGACTATCGTCCACTCAACGAGGCGACAAAAAGGGACCACTTTCCTCTCCCATTTCAAGATGAGATCCTAAATGAGGTAGCAGGTCATGAGAAGTATACAATATGTGATGGCTACTCGGGTTACTTTCAAATTGGGATTGCATTGGAGGATCAATTGAAAACAACCTTCATCACTCCTTGGGGTTGTTATGCTTTCAGAGTCATGCCATTTGGTTTAACCAATGCTCCAGCAACATTTTAACGTTTCATGAACATGGTGTTTCAAGCATTCTTTGGGAAATCCATTAGAGTGTTCATAGATGATTTTTGCATCTATAGCTCTAAGTCATTGCATGTGCAGAGGGTGGAAGAAGGCTTGAAGAAACTCTACGACATGGGGGGCCAACTCAATCCCGACAAATGTCATATTGGTGAGGATGAAGTAATCTTGCTGGGTCATAAGGTTTCTTCCAAAGGCATTGAGGTGGATCCTACAAAGACAAAGGCTCTTATCGACCTACCATCTCCAAAGAGTCTCAAGGAGGCCATCTCATTCATTCAAAAGGTGAAGTACATGTCACGCTTCATTCACTTAGCCTCAGAGTTACTTCACCCCTTGCAAAAATTGACTCAACAAGTAGAGTTTGCATGGTCTGATGAGCTTGAGGAGTACTTTTGTAACATTAAAGTCATTTTGTCAGAGCTACCAACACTCATGCCTCCTTGTTGGGAGTACACTTTCTTTGTTAGCTCTAGTGTTGGAAAGGAAACAGTGGGTGCAGTTTTGTTACAGCAAGATCTCCACAGTACTAGGATGCGGCCCATCTACTTTGTTAGTAGGGTCATGAATGTCATGGAGAAAGGCTACACGGAAGCGGAACTCATGATGCTTGCTCTCATCTTTGCGGTGAGAAAATTTAGATCCTACTTGTTACCAAAACCTTTTGTAATTCTCACTACAGAAAATTTGTTTCCTTGGGTGTCTTCTCAAATGACTATCAGTGCTAGAATCACAAAGTGGGTTATGGAATTGCAAGAATTCCAATACTCTTTCAAGGTAGAAGATAGTGTGTGTGCACAATTGGCAGGGATTCTCACTTATAGAGTGCATGAAAAGGAGATTAAGGTGCCTGAAGTAAAGACCCTACCATTGCCACCACCCAAAACTATACCTAATGCATTCACCTTGTTCTTTGATGGAGCTTTTAGAAAAGCCACAGGTAAAGCAGGGGGAGGGCTGGTGCTGCTCAACCCAAATGGAGAGGTGGTTATGAAGGAGAAGGTCAACTTGCCAAGTTCTACTAGCAACAATGAAGCAGAGTACGACATACTACTTCATGGTTTGAAGGTGTGCATCAATCAAGGGATACAACGTCTCCTGGTAAAAGGGGATGCACTTCTTATTGTAAGGCAAATTTTAGGCATTTGGGCATGCAAGAATGAAAGATTAAGGCAAAATGTTCATGCTATCCGTAGGCTGTTTAATCAATTTGAGGAGGTGCAATTGTATCATATTCCTAGGAAACAAAATGAGGATGCTGATTTACTTGCACAACAAGCTGTTGCATGTGTTAAGAAGGAAATGCAAGTAGTAGTCTTGGCTGCAGTGGCTATTAAGCAACCACGGTACCAAGGAATGGAGGCACTGGCTCCCATAGTGAGCTACATCTTGGAAGGTGAATTCCCACAAGACTTCACAAGGGCACAAAAAAGGAGGCTCATGAAGAAGGCAAGTTCTTTCTTGTTCTTAGAAGGTGCCCTCTACCAAAGAGGAAAAGATCAAGTGTGCAGAAGAGTACCAACAACCAAGGAGATTCCAGCCATTTTAGAGGGTTTGCATGAAGAAGCATGTGGTGGCCATTTTGCTCAAGAACTAACTGTGAAAAAGATTTTTCTTGCTGGGTATGTTTGGCCAAGCTTACATGTGGATGTCCAACATTGGTGTAGGAGCTGTCATAACTGCCAAGTCAATGGTAATAAGAGGTTGCTACATGGTCCACGCCAACTAGTCATTGCAAGTGGTCCATTTGAAAAATGGGGCATTGATGCTATGGGTCCACTACCTAGAACTAAAAATGGAAAATTGTACATCTTAGTGGCCATAGACTACATGACTAGGTGGGTGGAGGCTCAAAGTGTGGCAAGGGTGAATGGAAAGACTGTAAGTAAATTTATTTACTCATATATGTTGCAGATTTGGCACCCCCTTGGAGATTGTTTCTGACAATGGTCCAGGTTTTAGAAAAGGTTTGCTCACCGAAGTTTGTGAAGAGCTTCATATTTCACATCATCATAGCACACCCTACTATCCCCAATCAAATGGGTTAGTAGAGAAGGCTAATGGTGTTATTGCAGGAATCATAAGCAAGATGGTGGAGAACAAGGCGAAGCTTTGGGATGAGTTCCTTGATGGAGCACTATGGGCATACCGGACTACCTACCGGGGTTTACGCCCTTTCACTTGGTTTATGGTCAAGAAGCATTGCAGCCTATTGAGCTCAACATTCCAACAATGCAGCTACATGGAAAAGGTGGACTAGGAGATCAAGATGCATGGGTAGATCAACTTCTCACTTTAGTTGAGCTAGAGTGGAAAAGAGAAGCTGCATACGAGTGTTATAGAAGAAAAGCCATGCAAGCAGCAGAGAAGTTCAATGCAACTTTGAAAGACAAGGGCATCAAAGAAGGAGATCTTGTGCTAAGGTATGACAATCGACTTGATAATCGGTTTGATGCCAAGTTTGAAACTAGATGGCAGGGACCATACATTGTCAAGAAGGTTTTCAACTCTAGCTATTATCAGCTCATGGATTTGGATGGCAAAGAACATTCTAAGAGGGTTAATGGCTACAGACTCAAGCCATACTTGAGTCGCATTCTACTGACAGACTTACAAAAGCAACCACAAAAAGGAGATAAAAGGGCATGTAAGTTATGTGGTTTGAGTAATGGATGTGGTGCAAAACACAAGGAACAGAAGAAAGATGGACAAGAGAACCACATTACACCACTTGCTTTAGAAGGCCTACATTATGATGGTACATGAATATACCATCATCTAGGGGGAGGGCTAAATGATAGCCATTTTTTCGGCTATCCACATTACCATAAGGAGCTACCTCGGCCAAGGAAAAATCATATAAACTCTTTGTCATAAATACCTTTTCACTGTAAATAGGCGTGTGTGCGTTAGGGACTTTACCCATATCTTCCATATATTTTTTATATTATTTTAAAAAAAAGTTTTTGCTAGCCACTCATCAAAAATAAATAAAATTATTACGGCCCATTTTGTGTAAATATTTCATTCCATATAAGGGCCTAAATATGGGGGTCTCTATTTTCTCAAATATGTAAATACTTCATTAGGTGTGTGTATTACAAAACCTAAGTATATTTTATTTATTATTATTATTATTATTATTTCTTCATAATACTTTTGGACCATCATTGTACATATGCTTCAACTTCACCATACATAAGTAAATCCTATGCCCTCACATTTCTATCCACACCATGTAGAAAGCCTACTACCCAAATCACTTTTTTCCTTAGACTATTTCATCTTTTATTCTCTCATCTATTCTAAAATAATGAGGGTCTCCCTCCCTTTTGATTTCCATAGTTTAGTATTTTTATATATATTTTTTACTATTAAATATTTTATATATTTTTATTAAATACTTTTTCATATATCAATTATTTTTGTATATTTTATTCACAATTAGATCTCTTTATTTATTTTCCTATCATAATAACCATATTGTCATGATATGTTGACTAGTTAAATACTAGTTTGTTTTTTCTTATTATGTAAATCCTTTATAAAATGGAAAAAATCTCCTCCATGCAAGTGTCCACATACACTTGAGTCTCTAAGGTCAGGGTATGATGTATTGGGGGGCTCACTCTTGGAGCTATCAAGAAATTCCACCAATGGGGACCCACACAAAGATTTTAAAAATTCAGAAAATACATGATTCTGCTGAATTTGTTGCGCCTACCTCCACTCCGAATTTGGACTGGTCATCAAAAGACAAAAGTTAGCTCCGGAGCTCAGGAATATGCTCAATTTTTTTGAGAATTTTTGGAGCTAATGGCGGTGAGATATCAATTTTTTATTGGACCCCAGTCTCCCCACTTTTTGGCAAGTCTCTTCTCACCTCCCTTACACATTCATCACCTACATACTTACTCATTCCTTTCTCACTCCATCAAACCTGAAAACTTCATGTCCTCTCTCACCCTCTCCACCTTTGCCCTCTCCTTTCCTCTCCATTTGCTCTCATATCTACTCTACATCCATACCTCATCTCCATTTTTCTCCCTACTACTCCCATATTACTAAATTATTTTCCCAATCTCAAAAAATACATAAAAATTCAGCATGAATGTACCATATTAACCTCTGCAAATATGGGGTTTCTATCTACAAAAATCCCCATGTTCTTCACCTCAATCAACTTTTGTGGCGTCAAATGCAAGAAGGAGATCGGCGGTTAACTTAAAGATCTACACATGGGAGAATCCAAGCTTCTTCGAGCTTTCAACCACACAAAGGATCTTTCCAAATCTTTACTCCTCTCACCCATTTTGTACATTGTATTACTAACCTTTTATAGTGATTACTAACTACTAACTACTAACCACTAACATTTGTAAATAAGCACCCACTCTACTACTTTTGGAGTAGGCACTACTACAAGTTATTTGCTCAAACCTCTACATCACACTCTCCTCTCATCTTCAATAATTCTCTCACCTTGAGCCCACATCCATGTGACTCAAGGGATAAGAAGAGGCCCACTCTCATTTTAAAATAAAAAATCCATAATCTATGATTTTCCATAATAAGATTGATTAGGCTTAATCTTAATTGGGGCTTCTCAAACCTATAAATAGAGCCCCCTCCATTCCTTGTAAAAAGGGGAGATTACACACATTGTACACCACTCCCAACTCTAGTGTGTAAGGAGATAGTGAACTTGTGAGCTCTCTCTATACATCAATACCTTTGATTGCATAGAGAAGCTTGAAGCTTGAAGCTAGTTATGTCATTGTGAGAGCTTGAGTGATGCCATACTCCCTATCATAATTGTATCTTGCCTTTGTGCATAAATAAGATTAGTAGTTTGGGTGCAATTGTGTATAAAATCTTGGACTCCTCCAACTCCAAAGTTATTTTACCAAAGCAGTACGATGTTTGATTTAAGGTAAACTCGATCCTTGTATTTTGTGGTGTGATTTTATGCTTGGAGGCTTGAGGGCTTGTTTTTGATTTGTTTCTTTTCAATTCATGGTAAGAGGGTTATATGGTGAGAGGGCTCCCGTAACCTTAAGACCAAGTGCATAGCGACAACAAAATCAAGCTTATATTGTCTCTCCAAGTTCTTCTCCAAGTTTGGTGTGCATCCATTTGTGTTATGCTAGTCTCCTCCACACACAATATCATATGTTATGAGTGTTGTTGAGAGTGTGTGTGCCTTTTTGATTGATGTATATGGTTAGCTTGTATTGATTTGCTACAAGGAAAGATTTTTGGTGTCCTAGTTCACACACATAACTAGGTGGTGCCCCTTTTCTTGTTGGGTGTGTGGTTTTGGGGTTCTTATGTTTGTGTGGCGTTGTGCCCCAAGCCCATTGAGCAACACGGGAGCCTTGAGGAGTGCTTAGAGGCCGCTCTTCTTGTTGCCCGCCCCGGACCGCCTCACTATGTGGCATGCAACATCCTAGAGATACGTAGATTTAGAGAGATTCTCCTCAGAAGCAGACACCCCATGGAGAGAAGGTCGGCACAGAGACAGATGACAGATTTCTTTAGAGGCCCCTCCCAACAACAACACGATAAAGAGGAGACTTTACCTGACAGGCAGGGGACCTTACTTGACAGAGCTGTTCAGTTAGGACGATCCAGATGCCCTAGACTACCAGGATCCTCACATCTTTGCATACGCTTGCATAGGCGGATTAGAGTCATTATTGATTGACATCGAGCACGGCCTGTTAGGTCTCTCGGCATGGAAGGCATCGACTCCTTACGACAGAGACCCATGCTTGACCTCCTGAGATGAGCTTGTATACAGCCTGAGCCTCTACCCCCCACCACCTCCCCCCCCTATTCATATCCTCTTGATGTGGCCTAGATTCTAGAATCTATATTGTTCATTTCATTTATTTTCTAGACAGAGAATCAGATTCTATTAGGATGTAATCTTTTTGGTCTCATAGGTCATTTTGGCCTTCTGAATACAACATTTCATTTCTCTCTCTCTCTCTCTCTCTCTCTCTCTCATATTAGAAGAGCTTATCCAACCTGCTTCCTTCAAAATGCAGTGCAAGATATCTTCCCCAACTTCAGTTGAAGTATTTGCAATCTTGCATAACGCATAAGTCAAAGCTGTACATATCAACACAATGAGAGGAGACACAGTCCTTGATTATGCAGAGTTTCAGCTCACGCCCAAGCGTACCAGGTAATAAGGGCCCCTCTGTAAGATGGTCAGAGCACTTAAAAGAATGCCTTTCTTGTTGGAATTAGGGTTGCAGGAATGCACACACAACTTCAAGAAGATGAGGAAGCTTGAGCACAACACAGTAGTGTATTATGAGTGCCAAAAATGAAAGATAACAAGCCCTAGAAGATAATGGGCGTATATACAATGCACGGGGGAAAAAACCTCCTAGTGAGGGAAAAAGTGCCCCGGCGGTCCTAAGTGTGTTCACACACATCACTACTATAATATGGTAACAAATCCCCCCTGGAGTGATGCGGTGAACAAGAGCTAGCACTCATGTATAGGGAAGTGTCTAGCTATGTGGACGAATCCACAAAAGGGAGTAAGCCCAAAGCTTTGCGAAAAGCTTCGAACTTCTCACGAGGCAAAGCCTTTGTGAAAAGGTCTGCAAGGTTATCCTGTGTTGGCACATAAGCCAAACTGATCTCTCCTGCAGAGAGTCTCTCCCTGACATAATGGTAGTGCACCTCAATGTGCTTCGTACGAGCATGGAACACTGGGTTCCGCGCAACTGCCAATGCGCTCTGACTGTCAGTGAAGATGGTGGTGGCAGATGGCTGCCCAACACCCAAATCAGCCATAAGGCGTCTGAGCCACACACACTCAACCGTAGCTGTGAAAGCTGCCCTGTACTCAGCTTCACAACTAGAAGTGGCCACAGTAGGCTGCTTCTTGCTCAACCATGATATGCATGAGCTTCCAAGCATGAAGCAAAAACCACTCGTGGACACGCGTGTGTCATAACAACCAGCCCAGTCAGAATCTGAAAAAACATGTAAATCTGGCGGCAATGATCCCCCCTTGGGATAAAACAACCCAAGATGCCGAGTACCACTCAAATAGCGAAAGATACGCTTCACTGCCTGCTGCCAATGCTTAATGCCTGGGCTATGCATAAATCTGCTCACCTGTGAGACTGCAAACTGAATGTCTGGCCTCGTAATGCATACATAAATGAGGCAACCAACAGCTGTCTGATAGAGTGTGACATCAAAGTGATCTCCAGCATCATGAAGACTCAACTTCAAACCTGTCTCCATTGGAGTAGCAATAGGCTTGCAGTCTTCAAGGCCAAATCTCCGCAACAATGTTTCAATATACTTTGTCTGACACAAAGCAATACCTCCATCACACTGCTTAAATTGTATCCCCAAATAATGATGCAAATGCCCCAAATCTGACATCTCAAAAGAGGCATTCAAATCAGCCTTAAAATCAGCAATATGACTCTCATTTGGTCCTGTGAGCAGCATGTCATCGACATAGAGAGCAATGATTAGATGTACACCATCCACACGTTTAACATACAAAGTGCTTTCTGTTGGACTATTCTGAAACCCATGTGCAGTCAAATATGCATGTATTTTTTCATACCAAGCTCGTGGAGCTTGCTTTAAACCATATAAAGCCTTTTTTAACCTGCACACTTTGTTTTCCTGCCCTCTTTGAACAAAACCACGAGGCTGCGATACATACACCTCCTCATGCAAATCTCCATTTAAGAACGCAGTCTTTATGTCCAGCTGATGTACATTCCAACCATTATGAGCTGCTAATGCACAGATGCTACGAACAGTGGTCATACGACATGTGGGAGCAAAAGTCTCATCAAAATCAATGCCCTTCTCTTGAGCATAACCTTTTGCAACAAGCCTAGCCTTATGGCGATCCACTGTGCCATCAGGCTTATGCTTCAATTTGTATACCCACTTAGTGCCAATGGCCTTCTTGCCAGGGGGCAAGTCACATAAAGACCATGTACTATTCTTCATAATAGCATCGTATTCTGCTTGCATAGCAGCCATCCAATTTTCTGAACTTTGTGCCTCATCAAATGAAACAGGCTCACTTTCATCGCACATACTAGAAACAGCCAATGCATAACAATCTGACGCATAAGAGGCACCATGAGAGCCAGAACGAGTGCGACTAGACAAAGGGGCATCCAACTTGCTGTCACGCAAAGTCTGCACCAGCCATCTAGGCATGTTCCTAGAGCCCTCAATCTCTTGTCTCTCATCCTCAAGTGCATCATGCACATCTGCATCAGATATAGGCTGATCTGTGCCATCATTTAAAGCCTGCATAGGCTGAAAAACTGCCTCATGAGGTATTGCACTTGACTGTGCACCACTGAAAAGAGGCAACAATGTATCATAGACATCACGTGAGCTGATATCTGTCTCCTTAGTACATGAAACCAAGGGCTGAACTGCATCTTCCACAAATACAACATCACGGCTAACCAAAATGCGCTTTGTCTGTGGATGATACAAACGATAGCCTTTGCTCTCAGCACTATATCCAACAAAAATACATTTGACAGCTTTGTCATCCAATTTTCTGCGATGTTGCACAGGCACTAATGCATATGCCAGGCAACCAAAAACACGTAAATGGCCAACAGATGGCTTGCGGCTATGCCAAGCCTCATATGGAGTGACAACCTGTAATGCTTTGGTGGGACACCTGTTTAGTACATAAGTGGCACACATGACAGCCTCAAGCCAAAAACCATGTGGTAGACTTTGACTCTTAACCATACATCTTGCCATTTCCATGAGAGACCTGTTTTTTCTCTCAGCCACACCATTTTGCTGTGGTGTATACGGCACTGTACATTGGTGTTTTATCCCACGCTCAGCCAGAAATGCATTAAATTCTGAAGACATATACTCCCCCCCTCGATCTGAACGGAGGGTGCCCATCTTACTTTCTGACACATTTTCAGCCATAACCAAAAACTGTTTGAAGCACAAAAACACTTCGGACTTTGCCTTCAAAGGATATAGCCATGCATGCCTGGTAAAATCATCAATGAAAGTCACGAAGTAAAGGTAGTTTCCAAATGATGGAGTTTGCATGGGACCACAAACATCACTGTGAACAAGCTACAATCTGCGTTCAGCTCTCACTGATCCATCTTTGGGAAAGGAAGCACGCTGCATTTTACCCAATATGCAGCCCTCACAAACATGCTTGACAGGTGCCTCAAGCTTAGGCAAAGAAGACACCATTTCAGATTTCTGCAGGCGCAGCAAACTTGCAAAATTCAGATGACCAAAACGTGCATGCCACAGTTTTGCATTTGAAATAGCCTGCGTATCCATAATAGCACATGCTGAATCCTCTACACATTTGCCATCCATATTGAGCTTATACAGCCCTCAACATAGTGAACCAGATGCTACAATGATGTCACCACAAGAGAGATCATGAACAGTACATCTGTCATCCACAAATTTTACAACCAAACCTGTTTTGGCAAATGCGGAGACTGACAGCAGATTCTTTTTGATCCCTGGCACATACAATGCATCAAAAAGTGTAAAGGTGTTACAATTTGCAACATTCAGCACAATCTGTCCAACTCCTTTAACGGGATAAGAGGAGTTATTGGCACAAGTGACAGTATTCCCTGTGGGAGTAGACTCAAGGAAAGTGAATAAACTGCGCTGCGAGGTGATATGCTTAGTGGCACCACTGTCAAAGTACCATACATCTGAATCTACTGCAGACATACATGTGTCATGCAAAGATGGGTCATAACTGCACTGCGCATTGAATGCCCATTCTGTATCTTGAACAACATTAGCAGATTCATTGTTAGAAGGAGAGGCATCTGCAACAGCCATACCAGCCTCTTTCTTTTTAGCCTCTTTCGCAGCCAGCTTAGGACACGCTTTGATGACATGATCATTTCCCTTACAGTACTTGCAAAATGTCTTCTGTTTGTCACCCTTCTTCTCATCTTTGTCTTCCTTCTTTGGTTGCGCAGCATTTGCAGATTTCTGCTTACTAGAAGAAAAGCCAGCTTTACCTTTCCCGCTTCTCTGACTAGCAACGAAAGCTTGATCTGCGACACGCATAATATTCCTGTTTTGCCTTGACTGGTCTTCTTGCAGCAAAACAGAAACTAACTCCTCAAATGATAAGGCATTGGGATTGCCTTTCATCATCAAGCGAAGAGTGGAAGCAAAACCCTGATAAGAATCTGGTAGACCATTCAAAATAGTCTGCACAAGTGAACTGTCTGACAGGATTTCATCTGCAGAAATGAGCTGCTCTTTGAAATCCTTGATCTTTGTCAAAAAGCTATCCATAGAATCACCTTCGTTCATATGCTCACTCTCCAACTGTTTTCGGAGGTAAGCAACACGAGCCTCATTTCTTGCCTGATACAATGTGGCAAGTACATCCCAAGCATCCTTAGAAGTCCTGCAGGAGCGAATATGTGGGATAATGGTACGTTTGACAGACAGCGCAATCAAGGCATGAGCCTGCGCATCTCTACCATCCCAACGAATCTGCTCTGCTGAAAGTGGTGGTTCTCGAACAGCTGCTACAGCACTTGTGCCTGCACCATCATCAACAGTACCTGTTTCTGATGTGTTTGCGGCATTCCCAGCCACAATAGGACGTGCATCAATACCCTGCACAATGTTCCATAACCCCTTTGCTACCAATACATGTCGCATCATATATGCCCACAATGGATAGTTGGTGCCATCCAACTTACATGCGGAATACATCATTGTTGTCAGCCATGGCCAATGACTGTACTACTAGATGTAAATGCTGTCTGTAAGAGGTAAACCTGTATAAAATCGACCTGTGCTATGTAGCACAGCCCAAAACAGACGAATGGGCACCTGTCCTGCAGATTTTAATCTTGACAGAAAATCTGCACAGTAGTACGATTTTGCCTGCGCAGTACTTGGAATGCAAAAACGGAGGGCGAAATGACTTCAGATCAAAATTCTGAAACGAACGAGCCCTACGGGCCCTCCCACGGCATATACTAACCTGCAGACGCTCGTGAAACCTCGTCGCAATCGGAGGAGATGAAGCGGCAGGTGCCGGTGATGCTGCCCGGGAGGAGGAAGCCTGCTCTGATACCAATTGTTGGAATTAGGGTTGCAGGAATGCACACACAACTTCAAGAAGATGAGGAAGCTTGAGCACAACACAGTAGTGTATTATGAGTGCCAAAAATGAAAGATAACAAGCCCTAGAAGATAATGGGCGTATATACAATGCACGGGGGAAAAAACCTCCTAGTGAGGGAAAAAGTGCCCCGGCGGTCCTAAGTGTGTTCACACACATCACTACTATAATATGGTAACATTTCTATTGTTCAAATTCTATAAAGTGGTTGGTTGCTTGCTTGCTTGCTTGTTAAGTTGATCTGCATTCACTTCTTTTGTTGCTCTTGTGCCGCAGATACGAACTCTGCATTTCAGCAGATGGTCTCATGGAGAAGCTTGCGTCTGGTTTTGTCAAGCCCTTCGTTGCGCACTTACGCGCCGCTGAAGTGCAAGTTGCAAAAGGCAACCAGGTCATAAGGTTGGAATGCCAAGTTGGATTTGGCAAGCATCATCGTCACTCATGACAATGCATGGTTCTGCAAAGGCACCTTGGAAAGGTCAAAACTCCATTGGTAAACTTGAGTTTTGTGAGTGTCCTGTAGAAAGATTGTCTCTAGTACTATGTAATTGAATTGAGCTTTGAAGTCTTGACCACAGGTTTGTAAGATTTGTTAGCACCCCTGAGATTATCGAGCGAGTGACTACCATAGAAGATGAGCTCTCTCAACTGGAGCAAGTTCGTAGCGCCTTGGTCAACACGTTTGCACAGGTCTTGTCTATTCGCATCACTCAGTGTGCGATACGTGTGTTCTAAATCTGTTTCAATAATTCTTACAAGAGCCTATGTTTGCTCCCAGAATCCAGACAGGTTTGCATATGGTGACTCCACTCCTGGTAAGTTGTTAACCTTCAATGTGATTCATATGCATTGTCATGGACATTTGAAATGTCCTTTGTCAGTCTCATGATGAGCATTTTGCAAATGCCAGACCTAGTACTGATGCTAGATGATGGTTTGAAGCTTGAAACCATCTGAGTGTGGAAGTGCCTAAGATGTAATATTTAGAGTTAGTCTGAATTCAAAGGTTTATAGCCAACACACTCGAGGGGAGAGGGTCTATTTGAGCCTAAATAATATGACAGGGCTTGAAGTAAAGCTTATAAATGGCCTCTGTTGGATGAGCCCAAATATTGCGTTAGATTTACACCCAAAACACACATACACACACACACACACACACACACACACTTATAAAATTATAGCAGAGCTAGAAATCAAGCACACACACAGAGAGAGAGAGAGAGAGAGAGAGAGAGAGAGCTACGTACCTGAGTTTGGGAGCATACTACCCGTCTGCCATAGTATTGGTTTCAACCTACACTACCCACCCACCAATGCTACGTGTTTTGAATGCGCACCTATAAAGAGAAACGAGGGAAACATGAATCGTGTGTAGTAAAAGCAAATTCAAATATTATCAAATGTTTTTTCATTTCAGAATCATCACGTTGCAGCCCAAATAAAAATCAAATTTTATATCCAGGAAAAAATATTCCCAAGATTTGAACCTGGATCCATTGTGTGGAAAGTTATGCTCTTGCAGCTTAAACCACTACACCTATACCTTTCTTATCTTTACAACCTTGGGTCAAATTTATCAATAAAAAAGTACCTTTTGTAAATACATACATATGCTCTGAAATAAATCCTTCTGTGAATAAATATCTGTAAGTCAATTTTTTTTAATTCCTTCTGTTGAACGCACGTGATATTCATTTTTTATGCTAAGTGACCCCCCGAGAATTCCATTAACAGCTTTAAATCCAAAGAAAATACATACTTCTCTATACATGGCAGCGCACAACAAAGCAAGTACCCGGCTCTCTGAAAATAAGGAGCAAGGTCCTCGTGAGACCTCGATGGGTCAATCAGGATAGTTGATACCAAAGGATCACAAATATATACTTGCTTTGCCTGGTCTGGCAAAAGCTCTTTCAACACAGTACCCTGCAACAGTACCCTGCAGATTGAATTAAAAACATTAAGAAAGGGAAAAAGAAATCAAAATAAGAAAGCATTCAAAAAAAGGCGAAGAGTACACACCTTAAACAAGTAAGCACAATACTATCATTGATCTCTCTATTCTTTTCAAAGAGAATATTGAAACATCCCTATCCCCTCCGCGTAACGAATTCAGGGGTACCAGCAGCAGTTGAAGTAGCACTTCTTGCGCGGGACAGGATCCCTCACTCAAAACCTTGCCCATGGATATCCAGACAAGAGACTAATCCCGCGGCTCTTCCAAAACCGAACCAAGAAAAACTTCCCTCGCCCAGAAAGCAGGGGCGATTCCTCCAGGATATTTTTACTCTAACATAGTCAAAAGCCTTAACTAACTGAACTGATCTGACCAAACTCATAAGTCCCATAGTCAGATCAAGGAAAAGATTGCACTTGGATCATAGAGACCAACTCTTTTTTTCTCATTGAGAGGCACAGGCGTTTATTCTTTTCCAGAACAATTTTTATCCGGGATTTACTTCATCTATCGTACCATAACAGAATTGAGTCTCATTTTAGGGATCTATCAGTCTAGCCTAACCCCATCCCAGTCCCGTGGGTTAGCCAACCACCCAACCACTGTAGTGATGGGATCCAATAAGAATTTGGTTAGGTTTTGTCCCGAGTACTAGGGAAAAGAGTTCCCAGGCCCCCTAGTCAGATATTCATGCAAACTTAGAACTAGTCACACCACTTACACACCTAATATGAAATTGCCTTTTTCATAGATTCAGTTGACTTTAAAACAATCTTTTTCATAGATTCAGTTGACTTTAAAACAATCTTTTAATGAAACTATAGTATCACTGATCATAAACTTCCAAAATATCTGATTGAATCTTAATTTCTAATTTTTCCTTCATCGGTGTACCTATGGCATCATTGGCAACCAGAACGCTCACCACCTGTCCACTTAGGGGCCTTTTTGATAGTTCCTCGCTCATAGTAACCGATAATATTTTCACTTATAAAAATCAATCAACCAGATCCATGCCCGAATTCAGAAAACAATTCTTACTCCTTGTTCCAATATCTTCCCTGACGCATGTGTGGGTATCTTTGGCGACCCAGAGCCCGAGCACCATATGGTCAGCACCCTCTAGGATCCTTCGCAGGTCACCTAGCGCTTCACTCATAGGCCGCTTCCTTGGTCCCTCATCCACCGTACCGGAAGCTCACCATTTAAATCAAACCGAGGCTGGTCAAGACCTCGACCGACCTTGCTACGCGAGATGTCCTCCATTGACTCTCCGTCACTCACAGCTGTTACAACTTTATCAGATTAGGTCTCCACGACCTCATTCACAAGACAGTCAAAATGCTTCCCCAGCATTCTTGACATAAGATAGTCATTTAAAAACATGTCATAAATACAGTTTCTATAACAAACTCTTGTCTGTTCCACATCAATTCTCATTTATTTCATGTATTCCCATTCTCATCACATCTTTTCTCATTTATCCACATCAGATCTCATCCACTCGCATCTACCTATATCCACATCTCATCACATCCACATTCATTCATCTCTCATCCATTCATAACTACCCCGATCCACATCACATCCATTTCACCTCACATCACATTTATTCACATCTATCCCAATTCACATCACATTCACTTACATCCATCACATTGATTCTCATCACCATCCCATCATATACATAACATCACATCATATCTCATTACACATCTCATCTCATTCATCCACATCCATCCAATCGTTCACATGTACGACTACCCACATCTATTCATACATTCATATCTATCACTTCACATCCACATATATTCATGTCACATCACATCTCTTTACATCACATCACATTCTTTCACATACACATCCACATCCATTCACATAAATATCCACATCGATTATTTCACATACATCCACATCTATTCTTTCACATACATCCACATCCATTCTTTCACATACATCCACATCTATTATTTCACATACATCCACATCCATTCTTCACATGCATAACCACATCCATTCTTTCACATATGCATTCGCATCCACTCTTCACATATACATTCACATCCATTCTTCACATACATAACCACATCCATTCTTTCACATACACATTCGCATCCAATCTTCACATATATATTCACATCATTTTTCATCACATATCATCCACTCATATCCCATATCATTCATTTACATCCTGATTCATATGACATCACATCTCATCTATTCACCTCACATCTCATCACCTCTATTCACATCACATCCATCCATCCATTCATTCACACCTATCTTATTCTCATCACATCTCATTACATCTATTCACCTCACATCTCATCACCTCTATTCACATCACATCCATCCATCCATTCATTCACACCTATCTGACTCTCATCACATCTCATTACATCTATTCACCTCATATCTCATCACCTCTATTCACATCACATCCATCCATCCATGCATTCACACCTATCTGATTCTCATCACATCCATCCATCCATTCATTCACATCCATCTGATTCACATCACATCTCATCACGTCTATTCACCTCACATCTCATCACCTCTATTCACATCACATCCATCCATCCATTCATTCACATCTATTCACCTCACATCCATCTGATTCACATCACATCTCATCACGTCTATTCACCTCACATCTCATCACCTCTATTCACATCACATCCATCCATCCATTCATTCACATCTATTCACCTCACATCTCATCACCTCTATTCACATCACATCCATCCATCCATTCATTCACATCTATCTGATTCACATCACATCTCATCACATCTATTCACCTCACATCTCATCACCTCTATTCTCATCACATCCATCCATCCATTCATTCACATCTATCTGATTCACATCACATCTAATCACATCTATTCACCTCACATCTCATCATCTCTATTATCATCATATCCATCCATCCATTCATTCACATCTATCTCATTCACATCACATCTCAACACATCTATTTCATAGAATTTAAACATAGAATTTTAGAGAATTCTAATTTTGATATAAAGATTCTTTACGCATCTATTTATGCATAAAAATCAACTTCAGTGGGAATAACACTTTTATAAAAATACTTTTATGCATCTATTTATGCATAAAAATCAACTTTAATGAGAATAACACTTTTGAAATAAAAATAATTCCTTTATGCATCTTTCTATATGCATAAAAATCAATTTTAATGAGAATAACACTTTTTGAAATAAAAATAAATCCTTTATGCATTTTTCTATGCATAAAATCGATTTTAATGAGAATTACACTTTTGAAATAAAAATAAATCCTTTATGCATCTTTCTATGCATAAAATCGATTTTAATGAGAATTAAACTTTTGAAATAAAAATAAATCCTTTATACATCTTTCTATGCATAAAATCAATTTTAATGAGAATTACACTTTTGAAATAAAAAAAATCCTCTATGCATCTTTCTATGCATAAAATCAATTTTAATATAATACTTTTGAAATAAAAATAAATCCTCTATGCAGCTTTCTATGCATAAAATCAAATTTAATGAGAATAACACTTTTGAAATAAAAATAAATCCTCTATGCATCTTTCTATGCATAAAATCAAATTTAATGAGAATAACACTTTTGAAATAAAAATAAATCCTCTATGCATCTTTCTATGCATAAAATCGAATTTAATGAGAATAACACTTTTGAAATAAAAATAAATCCTCTATGCATCTTTCTATGCATAAAATCAAATTTAATGAGAATAACACTTTTGAAATAAAAATAAATCCTCTATGCATCTTTCTATGCATAAAATTGAATTTAATGAAAATAACACTTTTGAAATAAAAATAAATCCTTTATGTGTCCTTCTATGCATAAAATCAAATTTAATGAAAATAACACTTTTATAATAAAAAATTTCCATTATGCATCTTTCTATGCATAAAATCAAATTTAATGAAAATAACACTTTTATAAAAAAATAATTTCCATTATGCATCTTTCTATGCATAGAAATCAATTTTAATATTTAATATCAATGATATCCATGCATATTCATAGGTGAATATGTACATGGAGTAATTAGAATATTTCTTTTAGAATGCACAAACGGTGGGAATTACTCTTTTGGAATAACATAAAAACAAACTTTCTTTTCCACAAAATTCTGGAAAATTTTGCCATAACCTCCTTTGTATGGCTCACCATTTCTCATTTGTATCATTCTAATTTCAACTTAAATTAACCCAATCTAGATGTATAGGACTCTAATCTACTCAATTTTTAGAATTCAAGAGAGTAAACAATAAGAAAAGTTTAATTTATCATTTACCTAATCTTTCTAGGATTAAGAAAGGCTGAAGGGTGTGGCCTTTTCATCAAGGCATAGCATTAGAATTTACTTCAATCAACTATAAAATAAGAAAATCAAGAAAACCATAGATTTAAAATCAACTTTTTGGATCTAGTTGAAACAGGAGAGAATAGAGATAAAAATATCTCATTATTTTTGAGTTTAAAACTCCTCCACACATGTGAAATAGGCGCCTCCTTCATGAGGGGAGATCCCCACACTGAGGTGTCAAAAATGTATCATTTCCTCTAAATATCTCTTAATTTTTAACTAATAAACCTTGTACTCCGTCAATACTTCATCTTATGTGAGCATTTACTCATTTTTAGGGGTTTTTCTTTTATTCTTAAATTTATCTCCTCCCTACATTTGGATTAATCTTATTGGTCCATAGAAACCTTAATTGGAGCATAATTCAAAATGAAAATCTGGACCCTTAGGCTAAGGTCCTTTATACCTATTTTTAATTCCAATTGTACATTGGAAAGTTCTTTTTGAATTTTTATTTCAGGGGAAACCATTTTAGACACTAGGAGGATTTTTATATCCAAAAATATCTTAATTTTAAATTACCTCCCTCTAGACATTTTCTCTCTCCAGGCCAAAACAGGGTAAAACAGGATCTTTCTTTTATTTCAGAGAGGGGAATAATTTGTTGCCATATATATAGGCAGTGATGTGTGTGAACACACTTAGGACTGCCAGGGCACTTTTTCCCTCTTTAGGAGGTTTTTTTTCCTCGGCTTGTATATACGCCCATCATTCTAGGGCTATCTAATCTTTTGTACATTGACACAATCTAATACATTGTGTGTTGTGTACATTCTTGCTTCTTCTTCTCCAAGCTTTGTGTGCTTTCCTGTAACCTTGATTCCAACAATTGGTATTAGTGCAGGCATCGGCTCCCAGGGCTACGTTGCCAGCACACCCTTCGACTCATGTTCTCTGATTGAGGTGAGCTTTCACGAGCGCTTGCAGGTCCCTATACTTTGTAGATATACCTGTAGGGCTTTACGTTCTTAGAAATTACATCTGAGGTCGTTTCGGGCTCCGTTTCTGCATTACAAGTTCTGCATAGGTGTTTTTGTCATTTTGTGCAGAAATTTTGACAGTGCAGTTTTTTACAAAACAGGCATACGTATTCTATTGTGGACCGTGCTACATAGCACGAGTTGTTTTCTGTTCAGTCTTTGCTTCATTACAGGTAGCTTTTGCATCAGTTTCAGTCAGTGGCCATGGCTGATAATAGCAATGATGTATTTCGCATGTTGTCTGCTCTGCTGATGACAAACTGGATGGAGACAGCAACTACCCACTTTGGGCATGTTCTGGTTCATTGTGCAGGGTATGGATGTACGTCCAGGTTTTGTGGATGTAGGATCTGTTGAGGATGTTGCACATTCTAGCAGCTCTACTGTTGCTGCTGTTTTATCCACTGCTGAACAAGCTCATTGGGATGGTAAAGATGCGCAGGCTCATGCCTTGATTGCACTTTCTGTCAAACGTAACATCACTCCACATATTCGTTCAGCTAAAACAGCAAAACAGGCTTGGGATATTCTAGCTGGTTTGTATGCAGGTCATAATGAGGCAAAAATCTCTTACCTGCATAAAGAGCTAGAATCGAAGATTATGCAGGAATATGATGACATGAATGTTTTTCTTGCTGAGATTAAAGATCTCAAGGAACAATTGATTTCTGCAGGTAAGATTATTCCTGATCATTCTCTTGTGCAGACTGTTCTTGATGCTTTACCTGAGTCATATCAGACTTTTGCTTTTACGTGGAGACTTGTTTTACTGAGGACAGACCTGATGTTTTCAAGTATGATACTTTAGTCAACAAGCTCTTGCAAGAACAGTCTAGGTAGCGTCCAGTTGATCAGGCATTTGTTGCTGCCCCCAGTAGAGAAGAAGTGGTAAGGCAGCCCCTTTCACTGTTTCATCTCCTATTAATAGGTCTGCAACTTCTTCTCCTTCCACATGTAGCAATAATAGGTCTGAGAAAGCTCTTGATAAAGGCAAGAAAAAGATCAGGTGCAACTATTGTAAAGAAACTGATCATGTCATTAAGAATTACCCTAAGCTAAAGGCTAAAGAGGCAAAGAAGAAAGAGTCAAATGCATTCACAATAGCGGATGCTTCTACAAATGCAGATTTTGCAAATGTTGTGCAGGATACAGAGAATGGGCGTTTAGCGTGTATTGCCAGTTTCTGTACATGATGCATGTTTGGCAGTTTCTGTTGACTCTGATGATGTATGGTATTTTGACAGTGGTGCTACAAAGCACATTACCTCGTATCGTGATATGTTCACTTGTCTTGAGGCTATCCCTAATGGGAATACCGTCACATGTGCCAATAATGCTTCTTACCCAGTGAAGGACGTTGGTAAAATTATGCTCACTGCTGCAAATGGCAGCGTTTTCACACTTTCAGATGCTTTGTATGTGCCAGGGATAAAGAAGAATCTATTGTCTGTCTCTGCGCTTGCTAGACTTAGACTTGTAGTCAAATTTGTGGATGACAGATGTACTGTTCATGATTTGACTTCTGGTGATATGATTATTGCATCTGGCACCTTGTTTCGTAGGCTGTACTCGGGGGGGTCACTTAGCATAAAAAATGAATATCACGTGCGTTCAACAGAAGGAATTAAAAAAATTTGACTTATAGATATTTATTCATAGAAGGATTTATTTCAGAGCATACGTATGTATTTACAAAAGGTACTTTTTTATTGATAAATTTGACCCAAGGTTGTAAAGATAAGAAAGGTATAGGTGTAGTGGTTTAAGCTGCAAGAGCATAACTTTCCACACAATGGATCCAGGTTCAAATCTTGGGAAGATTTTTTCCTGGATATAAAATTTGATTTTTATTTGGGCTGCAACGTGATGATTCTGAAATGAAAAGACATTTGATAATATTTGAATTTGCTTTTACTACACACGATTCATGTTTTCCTCATTTCTCTTTATAGGTGCGCATTCAAAACACGCAGCATTGGGTGGGTAGTGTAGGTTGAAACCAATACTATGGCAGACGGGTAGTATGCTCCCAAACTCAGGTACGCAGCTCTCTCTCTCTCTCTCTCTCTCTCTCTCTCTCTCTCAAGCACAAGAAAACTCTCTCTCTCTCTCTCGCTCTCTCTCTCTCTCTCTCTCTCTCTCAAGCACAAGTAAACTCAGGTGTGCATATGCTCTCTCTCTCTCTCTCTCTCTCTCTCTCTCTCTCTCTGCTTGATTTCTGCCAATCTTCCAGCTCTGCTATAATTTTATAAGTGTGTGTGTGTGTGTGTGTGTGTTTTGGGTGTAAATCTAACGCAGTATTTAGGCTCATCCAACAGAGGCCATTTATAAGCTTTACTTCAAGCCCTGTCGTCAGATTATTTAGGCTCAAACAACAGACCCTCTGCCGTCGAGTGTGTTGGCTATAAACCTTTGAATTCAGACTAAATCTAAATATTACATCTTAGGAACTTCCACACTTAGATGGTTTCAAGCTTCAAACCATCATCTAGCATCAGTACTAGGTCTGGCATTTGCAAAATGCTCATGAGACTGACAAAGGACATTTCAAATGTCCATGACAATGCATATGGATCACATTGAAGGTTAACAACTTACCAAGAGTGGAGTCACCATACGCAAACTTGTCTGGATTCTGGGAGAAAACACAAGCTCTTGTAAGAATTATTGAAACAGATTTAGAACACACGTACGGCGCACTGAGTGATTGGCGAATAGACAAGACCTGTGCAAACGTGTTGACCAAGGCGCTACGAACTTGCTCCAACTGAGAGAGCTCATCTTCTATGGTAGTCACTCACTCGATAATCTCACGGGTGCTAACAAATCTTACAAACCTGTGGTCAAGACTTCAAAGCTCAATTCAATTACACAGTACTAGAGACAATCTTTCTACAAGACACTCACAAAACTCAAGTTTGCCAATGGAGTTTTGACCTTTCCAAGGTGCCTTTGCAGAACCATGCATTGTCATGACAATGATGCTTGCCAAATCCAACTTGGCATTCCAACCTTATGACCTGGTTGCCTTTCGCAACTTGCACTTCAGTGGCGCGTAAGTGCGTAACGAAGGGCTTGACCAGACGCAAGCTTCTCCATGAGACCATCAGGCTGAAATGCAGAGTTCAAATCTGCAGCACAAGAACAACAAAAGAAGTGAATGCAGATTAACTTAACAAGCAAGCAAGCAAGCAACCGACCACTTTACAGAATTTGAACAATAGAAAAGCTTCTGGGCACTCTTTTGAGTGCTCTGACCATCTTACAGCGGGGCCCTTATTACCTGGTACGCTTGGGCGTGAGCTGAAACTCTGCATAATCAAGGACTATGTCTCCTCTCATTGTGTTGATATGTACAGCTTTGACTTTTGACTTATGCGTTATGCAACATTGCAAATACTTCAACTGAAGCTGGGGAAGATATCTTGCACTACATTTTGAATGAAGCAAGCAGGTTGGATAAGCTCTTCTAATATGAGAGAGAGAGAGAGAGAGAGATGAAATGAAATGAAATGTTGTATTAAACATCTTCAGAAGGCCAAAATGACCTATGAGACCAAAAAGATTACATCCCAATAGAATCTGATTCTCTGTCTGGAAAATAAATGAAATGAACAATATAGATTCTAAAATCTAGGCCTGCCATACATCAAGAGGATATGAATAGGGGGGGAGGTGGTGGGGGGTAGAGGCTCAGGCTGTATACAAGCTCATCTCAGGAGGTCAAGCATGGGTCTCTGTCGTATAAGGAGATAGTCGCCGAAGAATGTTGATGCTGGCTGATTATGTTGACAAACATGCTACTAGATTCAAGATTGGATGGGATGGATGGCCTCTTTCTGCCAAATTATCAAACGGAGATGTTTTAGGCATGCATGATCAGGACTTTGTACACAATGGAAAGAAGCTCGTCAATGTTCTTAATAAACCAAAGCGTCATTTGGCTCTTGGTGATGTATGGGTTACCTTGAACCATGTTACCATTGTATATGATTCCTTTGTTGTTGACAAGCATATGCTCAAGGAAGGCGATATGAGGTGAGATGATCGTCAAAATTGGGCAGCAGCTCAAAGGATATGTAGCAGACAAGTGCAATGGTGTTTGGGAGAGTTGGCAAACAATGGGCAGCACTGAAAAGAGCCGAGTATGGTAGGGACACAAGCCTACCTTGAAATTTGTGGAGACTATATTGACATTTTCTTGTCTCCACACTTGAGCTTGGCAGGGAGAGTTCATTTAGCAGCCAAAGTGACTTTTTTCTTTCAGATTTGGAGATCTTGGATATTACAACATCCAACATATACACTATCAGCAAACTTCATTAGCAAGGAGACATTCTTGGATGTGCAAATCTCTTGCCATTTTGTGGTGTTGCTAATAAAGTATTTCAGAGACTTTCACCCAAGCTTGAAGTGCCCTCTATATCTCACTGGCACAGATGCGGCTGAAATCTTCTTCAGCAAAGTCGGAAGTATGGTTGGGCAAGAGCGTACTTATGACTTGATGGACATGCTTCACAGCATAGGCATTTTGAATAGGCTTGCCCATTTTGAATGCAAGGAGGATGGTGTGGCATTCATAAGAGCTCACAAGAAGCAGGAACATATATGGAGAGAGTTAAATCTTAACGAGGACTTGCAAGAAGCCAATTTAGGTGACTATGATTATGTTTCAATTGATGAGAAGGTCATTGCTACCTTGCAAAAAGGATTGCAAAGTGCCCAAGAATTATGTGAACCTTACACATGAGACCAAAAGGTAAAGAGGACAAGAAATGGTGGGTGCAGCCTTGGTCCATTAGAGTGTTTGTGACACATATGCAAATTCAAATCTACAAGACTCTGATACAGATGAGGAATATCCTACTGAGGTGGGCCATGCATTAGATTCAGATGAGGATGCTTCTACAAGTGAAATAAGGCATGTAGTAGATTCCATTTTGGATGAGAAAGAAGAGGTGAACCCGATTGTTGAAGTTGAAGACAATAAGTTTCTCTTCAAGTCTACATTGGTCAGCCAGCTCAATGGCAATCCAACTTTGTCAAAGGATAGACTTACCAAGGTCCGACAAGGTGTGTACTATGCCAAAGAAGAAAAAAAGTATATGGAGACAAACGAGAATTTATTTGGCATTGGTTCAGATTGTGCTATGTTCTTTCATGAACAAATAGTACAAGGGAAGATCACAAGGGCATGTAAGCCAAGCTCTTCAGGAGGCAAGGAGAAAGCCAAAAGTGTATGGTATCTGGGACGAGTTCAAAAGATGAGAAGAATGGTTAGTGGTGCATGTGTGGAATATAAGCGAGGATTTAGCCTTTCAGATAGGCCATCAGGGGTGGAGGTTCAACTTGGTTGGTATCAAAAAGCAAAAGGAACTAGGTGCTTTACGTATGACCTAACCGACCTTGATATGATAAGCATTGATAGCGTCATCGCTCTCGCAAACCTTACATATGATTGTGGCAGCAACAAGTATGAACTTGATGAAAATCATATGGAAGGTCTTTAGTGAGGGATCACTAGGTATGCAGAAAGGATGCATCTGTTTTTTTTTCTTTGTTTGATGAGACATACTTTGTATGAGTTTGAAAAATAATTCAAAATATGAAAATCTCATTGACTCAACATCTTCTTTGTCTCACGCAGGAATTTGAATTGGAGAATGAAATCTTCAGATTTTGAGAAGGTGACCATCGACAATGTGTATTTATCTTTTTGTACATCTATAACAATCGGTATAGATTATACAAAATGTATAGCTATTAGATGTATTAGTTTTGCTAGATGTGTCCACAAGATTCTATCTTATTTTTTGCAAAAATAATTTTAGAGTGTATGAGATGTATAGGTCCCATATGTATGATTTGAGTAAGATGTATCGACATGGTATTTTTGTTATAACCATGCTGCAAGTCACGATGTTTCAGATAATATTTGAGAAAGTATTGTGGTTGTTTCAATGGATTTAGCATGAGGCTAATGGAGTCACTTTTGTTTGCATCTCAAAAGCTTATGAGTTGTTTGTCAAGATCTCTCCCTATACTTGATTAGAGGCTTTGAGTTTGCACAGGGGCTTTTTAGTGGCCAAGGATTTTAATGCCTTGATGTGGGACATTGTAGCCAACAATGAGCAGATCAGCCCCACACTTTCTGGCCAAGGATTTTCATGCCTTGATGTGGGACATTGCAGCCAGCAATGAGCAGCAAATCAGCCCCACACTTTCTGACACATTTTACGAAGGCAACAGTTGGGTCATTTCATCTCTAGCTTGTGGTCGCCATTCAAGCCACTTTTGGGCTGCATTTGGACATGGGTTGGGGTCATTTTAATGTGGCCATTAGTGTTGGTCTTGAGCAATTGGAATGAAAGTGTACATTTGATAATTTTCAGCCATTTACAGGTCATGAACATCATGGTTTCTCAACCAATTTGTTGTCCACAATTTATGTTTGATGCATGTTGAAGCAATGTGCTCTGTAATCACTGTGATTTGTTACTAGTAAATGCTTGATGTTGGAGTGGGAGATTGATATAATCTTAGCTTGGAAATCTCAAGTCATTGTTGTCTTGGACCAGTGTTTGAGCAGTGTTGATACTTAGTGTTTGAGCAGGTGTTGATGCTGAGTGTTGGAGCATTGTGTATGTATTTTTGGTTCCATAATATATGGGACTTGCATGGTCTCATCATTGAGTAGTGGAAATTGGGGCTAATGTATTGTAAATGCTTATGGCCCTTGATGACTCCTAAATGTTTGGCAAGCTGTGCTTATTGATTAGGAGTGATACTTCTTTGGTCATCTGTAAATAACATTCTGGATTCAAATGCTTTGAGGATCATGTTGGTCATGTATGTTATGGTATGCTCCATGGATTGAGTAATCTTTTGGAGTTTTGAGACTTCAATTGGAGCTATAGTCAAAAGTTTTTGTCTTGAGCTTATGCATTGTTTATGCTTGGCATTGTTTGCCAAGCATAAACAATGCATAAGCATAAACAATGCATAAGAGTAATAGTAGTTTATGCTTAAGCATTGTTTGCCAAGCATAAACAATGCATAAGAGTAATAGTAGTTTATGCTTATGCATTGTTTGCCAAGCATAAACAATGCATAAGAGTAATAGTAGTTTATGCTTATGCATTGTTTACTCTTAGCATTTGTTTTGCCTAGAGCTTGCTTGAGATTTTGTTTTGGACATTGGGAAAGTACTTGGTGGATACTTTTGGATCCACTGGGAGAGCTCTAGATTGAGCTAGTTGATTGAGAATATGCATTGAGAGTTTATGCAAGACAGGTCATGGGATTTGACTTGTGGTTCTAAACAACTCATGGTTAGTTGATCTGTTGATATGCATAGAGCTACTCTCTTGCTATGCAATTTGGTATCATGGAGCTAGATACTGTGGGTTGTACTCTCATTTGTGGACATTAGAGCTATGACTTATACTCTTAGTAGCTTGTTTAAAATATCACAAATGAAGAGCTTACAATGTAGCAACTTTCATAGTTCATAGTTCAAAACAGTTGCATTTGTCACTTTCGAAACCCCCCAATACTTCTAGAGTGACTTAAAATGAATTACATATCTCTTACACAAGGGATTTTAAAATTATTTTATAAAAAAATTTATTGACAGAACTGGAATTATATATTTTATCAAAAGTTACAGAAAGGGTTAAAAAAATGGCCACTGTAGGTTACATAGGGATTTATAAAATAGGCCATGAACGCACGTGATATAGGCAATTTTGCTAAGTGACCCCCTCGAGGGGCTGTATAGGCTCAATTCTTATGACAAGTGTGTGGAAGATTCAGCAAATGCAGTTTTTGATGAAAAGGCAGTTTCAGATGCAAAACTATGGCATGCTCGTTTTGGTCATCTGAACTTTGCTAGTTTGCTGCATTTGCAGAAATTTGATATGGTTGCTTTATTGCCCCCTCTTGAGGCAGCATTGAAACATGTTTGTGAAGGCTGTATTTTGGGCAAAATGCAGTGTTCTGCATTTCCAAAGGATGGTTCTGTGCGGGCCACTCGCAAATTGCAACTTGTACATAGTGATGTATGTGGGCCTATGCAAACTCCGTCATTTGGTAAACACTTGTACTTCGTGACTTTCATTGATGATTACTCAAGGCATGCATGGGTATATCCACTGAAGGCAAAGTCCGAAGTGTTTTTGTGCTTCAAACAATTTTTGCTTATGGTTAAAAATGTATCCAATTGTACTGTGGGCACCCTCCATTCTGATCGAGAGGGGGAGTACATGTCTAAAGAGTTTGATGCATTTCTGGCTAGTCGTGGGATAAAACACCAATGTACAGTGCCGTATACCCCTCAGCAAAATGGTGTTGCTGAGAGAAAAAACAGGTCACTTATGGAGATGGTCAAGAGCCAAGCTTTGCCACATGCGTTTTGGCTTGAGGCTGTCATGTGTGCTGCATATGTACTCAACAGGTGTCCCACTAAGGCCTTGCATCTATTACTCTATACGAAGCTTGGCATGGCAGGAAGCCTTCTATTGGTCACTTGCGTGTCTTTGGTTGCTTGGCCTATGCTTTAGTGCCTATGCAACAACGCAGAAAATTGGATGATAAGGCTGTCAAATGCATTTTTGTTGGTTGCAATGCTCAGAGCAAGGGTTACAGATTGTATCATCCACAGTCAAAGCGTATCTTGATTAGTCGAGATGTTGTTTTTGTGGAAGATGCTATGCAGCCTTTGTTATCATGTACCAAAGAGACAGGTGTGAGCTCACGGGATGTATTTGATACATTGTTGCCTCTCTTTACAGGTAGGAATTCAAATGTAAGTCCTAATGAGGCAAATATTCAGCCTATGCAGATTTCAAATGACATCATAGATCAGCCTATTTCTGATGCAGATTTACAAGATGCAATTCATGAGGATAGGGCTGAAAATGAGCAGGCTAGAGGTATCCCTAAATGGCTGGTGCAAACCTTGCGTGATAGTAAAATTGATGCACCTATGACTAGTCATACTCGTTTAGGTTTTCAGCATGCCTCTTATGCATCAGATTGTTATGCTTTGGCTGTGTCTAGTATGTGTGAAGAGGAAGAACCTCTTTCATTTGATGAGGCACAAAAATCAAAAAATTGGTTGGCTGCAATGCAAAGTGAATATGATGCTATATTGAAGAATGGTACATTGTCTTTGTGTGATTTGCCTATTGGTAAAAAGGTCATTGGATGTAAGTGGGTTTTTAAGTTGAAACAAAAGCCAAATGGCAGTGTTGATCGCTATAAGGCTAGACTTGTTGCAAAGGGTTATGCTCAAGAAAAGGGCATTGATTTTGATGAGACCTTTGCTCCCACTTGTCGTATGACTACCATTCGTAGCATTTGTGCATTGGCAGCTCATAATGGTTGGAATGTACATCAGTTGAACATAAAGACTGCGTTCTTGAATGGAGATTTACATGAGGAGGTGTATGTATCGCAGCCTCGTGCTTTCAAAGAGGGTAGGAAAACAAAGTGTGCAGGTTGAAAAAGGCTTTGTATGGTTTAAAGCAAGCTCCACGAGCTTGGTATGAAAAGATACATGCATATTTGACTGCACATGGTTTTCAGAATAGTCCAACAGAAAGCACTTTTGTATGTTAAACGTGTGGATGATATACATCTAATCATTGCTCTCTATGTCAAGGACATGCTGCTTACAGGACCAAATGAGAGTCATATTGCTGATTTTAAGGCTGATTTGAATGCCTCTTTTGAGATGTTAGATTTGGGACATTTACATCATTATTTGGGGATACAATTTAAGCAGTGTGATGGAGGTATTGCTTTGTGTCAGACAAAGGATATTGAGACATTGTTGTGGAGATTTGGCCTTGAAGACTGCAAGCCTATTGCTACTCCACATTAGGAACTCAATGGAGTCTTCTTGGGCCCTTTTATTTGGCAGTTTAAGGAAGTCAAACCTTTTCTCTTAAGAAGAAACGTTTTCTAATTTGAAGCTTCAAAACGGCTACTTTATTCGAATTTGAATTTGGGGGGGAAAATGGAATTTAAAATCTAGCGGATAAAACCATATCATGTGACATATCTATGGAAAGCTCTTGATACGTAGATCACGGATCTGTAATCTCCGCTCAGATCGGAGCTTGTATGTAGAAGTTATGGAGGTCCGAAAATTGTAAAATTGCCTCCCCCCCTTTTTGGGGGAAAAAGTGCACCCTTTGACCACTCTTACACCTCTCTTACAAACCAATGGTTTTTGCTTACATGGCGGGCTCCTATTTGTCAAAAATTTAAACGTTTCCATAACCTCATGGCAAATTAAAGGGCCCAAGAAGACTCCATTGAGTTCCTAATGATGGAGACAGGTTTGAAGTTGAGTCTTCATGATGCTGGAGATCACTTTGATGTCACACTCTATCAGATAGCTGTTGGTTGCCTCATTTATGTATGCATTACGAGGCCGGACATTCAGTTTGCAGTCTCACAGGTGAGCAGGTTTATGCATAGCCCAGGGTCTCAGCATTGGAAGGCAGTTAAACGCATCTTTCGCTACTTGAGTGGCACTATACATCTTGGGTTGTTTTATCCCAAGGGGGGATCGTTGCCGCCAGATTTACATGCCTTTTCGGACTCAGATTGGGCTGGCTGTTATGACACAAGAGTGTCCACAAGTGGTTTTTGTTTCATGCTCGGTAGCTCATGCATATCTTGGTTGAGCAAGAAGCAACCTACTGTGGCCACTTCTAGTTGTGAAGCTGAGTATAGGGCAGCTTTTACAGCTATGGTTGAGTGTGTGTGGCTCAGACGGCTTATTGGCTGACTTGGGTGTTGGATAGGAGTCTGCCACCTCTATCTACACTGACAGTCAGAGCACATTGGTAGTTGCAAGAAACCCAGTTTTTCATACTCGCACAAAGCACACTGAGGTGCATTATCACTATGTCAAGGAGAGACTCTCAGCAGGAAAGATCAGCTTGGCCTATGTGCCAACACAAGATAACCTCGCCGATCTTTTCACAACGGCGCTTCCTCGTGAGAAGTTCGAAGCTTTCCGCAAAGCTTTGGGCTTGCTCCCCTTTGTGGACCGATCTACTTCGGGCATGGCACTTCCCTATACATAAGTGCCAGCTCTCATTCACACCATCACTCCCAGGGGGATTTGTTGCCATATATATAGGCAGTGATGTGTGTGAACACACTTAGGACCGTCGGGGCACTTTTTCCCTCTTTAGGAGGTTTTTTTCCCCTGGCTTGTATATATGTCCATCATTCTAGGGCTATCTAATCTTTTGTACATTGACACAATCTAATACATTGTGTGTTGTGTGCATTCTTGCTTCTTCTTCTCCAAGCTTTGTGTGCTTTCCTGTAACCCTAATTCTAACATAATTATAAGATCAGAAGGGGAGGTTCTTATACCTACACACCACAAAAGTTGGAGGGAGGAATCTTACATCCTATCCCACTTAAAAGATGTCCTCATCTCGCAAATTAGAGGACAACTCTTTCTCTTAAGATCCAACTGATTCTGGGGTCCTTATAGTCTGGTGAACCCAACAGAATCCTAGGAAAAAAATCCCTTATATAGAAATCATCAGATAACAATTCTTTCAGATCATATCATTCATATCTTTAACACAATAATGATCCATTAGACCAAAATTTCCATCTGAATAATCCTCCATGGGAATTTTCAATTATACAGATTTTTAATTTGACATCCCTTAACTTGATCCACTGGATCAAGTGTTAACAGTAGCAATCTGTTAGCACAATCCACTAATCTTATACTGATTTGGTGAAGTCATTATCGTCATTTCAGTTACGAACATCATCACAGGGACTCGTCCCATTCATCCTCATTGTGGTTTTGCTCAGCTTATCGCTTTTCAACCAAAACTCATGAATCATCATTTTTCAATATCAGAATCCAAATCTACTCATCATCAGTTCTTCTCAATCAGAGTTTTAAAATCATATCAACCACATTCGAATTCATCATCTGGATAGCATTTTTGCTTATAATCGCGCCTTCGCTCTGGAAAGTATATGAGAAGTCAGGAGGAGCAGGTGGATCGGCAGGAGGAGGAGCAGGAGGATTTATCTCCTCCCTACATTTGGATTAATCTTATTGGTCCATAGGAATCTTAATTGGAGCATAATTCAAAAAGATTTGAAAATCTAGACCCTTAGGCTAAGGTTCTTTATACCTATTTTTAATTAATTCCAATTAAACATTGAAAAGTTCTTTTTGAATTTCTATTTCAAGGGAAACCATTTTAGACACTAGGAGGATTTTTATATCCAAAAATATCTCAATTTTGAATTACCTCCCTCTAGACATTTTCTCTCTCCAGGCCAAAACATGGTAAAACAAGATCTTTCTTTCATTTCAAAGAGGGGAATAATTATAAGATCAGAAGGCAAGGTTCTTATACCTACACACCTCAAAAGTTGGAGGGAGGAATTTTACACATATAAACATCCGTTTTGGAGCGATATGGAGGTAATCCTCTTGCTCGGCACTGTATGAGACATTGCATATAATCTGACCAAGCAGCACTGCCTTAAGTCTGTTGTTATTATCTCCCTCCAACTTTAGAAGGTTTTTTGCCAAATCATCCCTATTGACATTCTCTTCTAATGTCTCCTTTTCTTTCAGATCCACCCCCTTTACAAGCCTCTTAAGCCCTTGTGGACCTGCTGTTGTCACCTCTAGTCACCTCTTCAGAAGCCGGGAGAGGATTTTTGCTAACTTCCTATCCCTGTGAACGGTAGAGGTCGCATGAATTTATCATACCTATACCTAACTCTGCTTACTAATGTCATGTCCTTGTCCATTAGTGTGACCCTCCTGGTATGGGCAGCCAAATGTTACTATCATTTAATAAATTTATGAAAGGAAGTTCTCGCATGACTCTTGAAGACATGTGATGGCGCTACTCTGCCATTTAAAGTAACCTTTGCACATTATTTTGTTGCTTATGGATCTGACAATCCTCAAGAAAGGAGATTTGGGGATGAGGAGATTGACAGCCGCCTGCGCCTTCCTTATCTCCGCAAACATTTTTCTTTGCCTCTGCAAAGTGACCCTGGCCTTTGAAATGTTCGTGGTGCTGGTGCATAGGTTCACTTAAGACATCTTGACAATCTGTTTTCTTTGCAATTTCTGGAACTGGATCGGGCATTCGATCTAGCTCTGGCACTAAAACTCTCTTGACGGTCTGTTTTGTGCGTGCCATTACAGCACTAGAAAAGAGAAGGCAGAGTAATTAGCCAAGTCACACGACCACCATCCACCGCGCGATAAGGGGAATCCAAATCTAGACCAACGTTCTTTTCGCACGGTGAATGAAACAAGAACATTTAAATAAATAAAAATTTCAGACTCGCCCACGTAGCGATATTCCAATTCAAAAATATGGAGAATAGGTATATCGCACGGTGAACGAAACAAGAAATTAAGTATAAATAAAATTTTTAGACTTGTCCACCCCCACGGAGCGATATTCCAATTTGAAAATATGGAGAATAAATACATCGCACGGTGAACGAAACAAGAACTTATAAATATAATTTTCAGACCTGTCCCATGGAGCGATATTTTTATTTGAAAACATGAAGAATAGATATATCGCACCATGAACGAAATCTCTTATCAATAAAATTCCCCCAGCCGTCCACGGAGCAATATGTCAATTTGATTTTACATGGAGAATAGCCATATCGCACCGTGAATGAAATCAGCAAAAGAGAAGGGAAAGAGAGAGAAAAACTTACAAGCGCTTGAAACAATGGTTGGGATGGATCGATTGAGCGAGCTGCATGAGCAAAGTGTGGAGAACACAATTGGAAAAAATCGTGAAAAAAACCGTGGACAAAAAGTGTGGAAAAGAAAATATTCCTCCTTTTTATAGAGCAAAATGCAATCATGCATTGATTGCGTCAGCCCTACACATGGCAATTCGTGAATCAACGATGACGTAAGCCCTTCAACACGTGGCGTTCAATCCTCAATCATGTGACGTCAGCCCTATTATTTGACCTATATAAAGATGGTGCGAGTTTTTTTCCTGCTTTTCTTTGCACTCAAAATTTTCTCGCTTTCCATACCGTCCACCACGGTGCGAGTCAGCTTTTTCCACGGCCATACCATCCACGGTGCGACAAGCTCATTTTGGCGTTGTTGCTTTCCCTTTATTGCACGGTGAACAGATTCCACCTCGACATTTCATTTAAGGTTGGTCGCTAAATCGATTGTTACTACAACGTCTTTCTGAGTAAGCTAGTCATATTTTTTGATCAATGTGGGTAATCGATGGAATTATCAATGGAAGTGTTTCAAGCCTTTTTGGCAAGGAGGGTGCAAAATATGGGGGAAGTGGTAGAATATCTTATTATTCATTTGGATTATTTACTAGAATTATCCCAGTACTATTACTAACAGTTGTCGCTTCTCCAGTTACTTAAGAAAGGCTGCTCCAATTCGTGTTCATTTCTTCCGAGTGCTCCTCATCTTCCCCGGATCATCAGAGAAGCAATGGAGGTTAAGGGTTCTCACTTGTACAATGCTGTAGATGATGTGGATGATTTATTGCTAGAGGAGATTAAGGACGAGCCTAGCGCCACAGAGCATCTCTTTAATCTGTTGAGGAGGGCTGGGCAGGAGAAATCCCTTTGCCATGTAGAGCCTATGTTCAACGTTCCTTTCAGTCTAGAGGAGATTATCAAGGACATGGCAAGGACATCCCTGGAGGGAGAGTGGACAGACTATTGCAAATTGGTTGGCAGAGGGACCGTCTCTTATGGATCCATTATGTATGTCCACATGTCAAGCCTCACAGTCACCTCGTCTCAAAATTCAAGCATGTCAAAGAGGTGGGACACTTACTCAGATGATCAACGTATCAAGATTTGTGTTGACATGTGCCCAATGCGCATGGTAGGAAATGCAGGTTGCTAGAATATCATTTTGGGTTTGTTGCCTATCTCTTTCTTCATTTTGATAAGGAGTATTACACAAAAGAGGAGCTCAAATGAAGGACTGATAAATCAGAACAGTCCTTTATTTCAAGTGCTTATTCTGTAGAAGAAAAGGTCCTGGACCTTTTGTCTGAGAAGGAGGAGGAACTTCTCAGCACAAATTTTGATGTGGCAGAGTTTAAGGCCTCCACCATCATTGATGAAGGAACGTCATCCGTCCATGGGGAGCGATTGACGTCCAATTTTGTCATGCCTGGGCTACCATCCTTCCTTATTAATGGGAAGTATTACCTCCTCCTCTCCCACATTCAAAAACTCTACAATTTTAGGGAGGATTATTGTCTTGCTATAATAGCAGACAGTTGTGAAGCTGCGTCTGGTGTTCTTGATGTAGATAATGAGCATAAGGATGAATTTCTCGCATCGGTGGATACAGAAGTGATAGAAAACTTCTTAGAGGCCCCAGAAGCAATGTCCTTGTGCTTTAAAAAAGCCAAGGAGAATGAAGCTTCTCTTTCTTCAGAGGAAGAATCAAGCCCTTCAGCAAGATATGGGCATTTCTGAGTTTGGTAAGGAACCTATTCCCGAACTTGACCAAGAAAATGAAGAGAGCTCCATCAACCTTTGGGATGCAGCGAAGTTGGAGGAGGATGAGCACCAGAAGGTAAATTATTACTTATGTTACCTGAATTAGTTATTTCTTTAGTTTGTTTGGTTAGAATCTTATTGCTTCAGTTTGTTTGAATTATTTCTTACTTTAGTTTGTTCCCTCCTGGTTCTTTGTCAATGCAGATAGAGCTTGACGACGCTGATGGATTTCTTGGATGAGGTGGTGCTGGTCGTGGACA
Organism: Cibotium barometz; assembly: GCF_041138505.1. Lineage (NCBI taxonomy): Eukaryota > Viridiplantae > Streptophyta > Polypodiopsida > Cyatheales > Cibotiaceae > Cibotium > Cibotium barometz. The sequence goes on from NC_141083.1 coordinate 27,839,745, forward strand.
AGATGCCGCTCTTGCACACTATGTCTCTTATATCGACAAAAATATATTTATTATATATCATAGCAAGTACTCCAGGGATGTAGATATTCCACTCCTTACACTGAAAGCCCTATCTAGGTATACAGGGTATACATTTATACCTTATAATATACATAAAGTCATTCGTATAGAGAAGTGTGTTGCCATCCGTATCTTTGGATACGGCCCTGGTTTTTGGCCTTCTCGAGCAGGTTATTTTCTATGTTGTTTAAGCTATGTCCTAGGTGCAGGAGTGGAGGATGTAAAGTCTAGTCGTCGTAAGAGGTTTTTGCATTATAGAGGGAAAATGCCTATCGCGAAGAGGGGGAGCAAGAAGAGAAGAGAGTTGAGACTCAAGAGCAATTAGCTCTTTTCGTTGTAAATATTTTCACTGTAAATCTTTAATATATTGGAATGGTGCAATTATTTTTTTATTTTCAAGTCAAAAAGCTTTACAAATTTCTTCTAAATGTTTACTTCCTAAGTCAAAAATGTTTACAACTTTATTCCAAATACTTTCAATTTCAAAGTGCTGTTTCTACTTCCAAATTCTTCCTATATGCATCTTCATGAAGATCTCCATGCTGCATGACGTGCTGGTCTTGTGCTAGCTTTCCACTTTAGTGATCTTCTCTGTTTGGCATTATTTCGTGCTACCCTTGCTAGATTACTCATACGTGCCCTTTCCATGGATAATTTTTGCCCAAAAGTGTATCTATAAAACTAGTTAAACATCTCCTTGAGGTAATTTGTATGAGTCTTCCCTCCTCCATGCCAGGTATTTTTAAAATACTCCTCTAGCTTGATAGTGAGATTTCTCCATTCCTTGTGTGCTCCACATGTCCAGAGAACCATACTCATTCATGAAGTATGCACCATGACCATAAAGAATGTGCTACAAAAAAATTAAGAGAGTCAGTATAGTTATTCATACTTGTTTCTTAATATCCAGTATAGGAAGGAGCAAATGTGTTTACCATGTAGTGCATAATGTTGGTTTCACCCCATGTATCAACCATGGACTTCGTAAAATTAGAAAGCTTGTTTTTAAATTTTTGTTGCTCCTTTATAGTTCTCCTGCTTTTGGTCAAAATTTTCACCATCTTATTGAAGTCTAACCAAACCTTCTCACGTAGAATTACAAGGCTTGAATTGGTGTAGTCAAATGTTGTACATTTGCATAAATCCTTCCACAAGTTCCCAAGGCTTGGTTGAGTCCTTGGCATTTTTTGGCTTCTTCCAAAAAACGTCTTGCTTTATTTCCACACATGGACACTTGTTGTGCAACCTCATGATTCTTGCTTTATTTCCACACATGGACACCTGTTGTGCAACCTCATGATTCATGCCAGAGGTCTTTTTGTTAACAGTAATCTACACATTGGCACCATGGCACCCAATTAAGTTAAGTAGTTGCTCTACTTTATGAATAGCTTCTTCTTGTCATTCTTTGCCTTGCATGGTAAATGCATAATCTATGTGACACTTGAGCAAACAATCAAACACACGCATGAATGCATGCAGTGTATAGAAGTGGACATTCTTCAGGTCTAATGGACTTATAGGATTCCATTCTGGGTCTCTCAAATGCCTGTTTGTCACAGCTACTAGCATGTTGCCATCGTCCATGGGGTCGTGCTCAATATCTTGATTCTCAAGCATCCTCTTCTTTTCTGACTTTTGTTTGTTTTCCCTCACCATTCTCATGCACCACGGACAAGGATTTGGGATGTTGGCACCTTCTAGACACCCAAGCAAGCACTTTATTGTCTTCAAGTCACCCCCCAAATGCCAATCTACTGTATAAGTGCCCTTGCCATCTACCACAAGTTTTTCTCCCTGAATCTGTGCTTTGATGACAGTGGTAATCCAGGGTATCCTATCAAACATCCAAGCGAGAACTTCATGTGTCTCTTTTGGTACTTCAAATGCCCCAAGCCACCATATCTCTTTCTCAGATTGGACACTATATGAGGGAAGGTCTAGCTTGCAAATCCTCTCCCTATCTCAGGAGTTTGGTTGATCTCAGTATTCCCCTCAAATGTGTCTTCACTGAGAAAAGACGATAACTCTAAACTTTTTACATATGCCATAGCCTCATTCATGAGTGTGATACTCATTCACTCTATCCTCTTTCCTTTCAAGAAACACAAGATTTGACCAAACATTGAATGCTTAATCTCTGTTTTACCAAAGTCACCTGTGCAGATTTGATGAAGAGCTTGGATCTCACTGTAGACTTGATCAAATTGAATTCTGTCTTCACCAGCTTGTAGAGCATGCTTGAAAACCCCCAGGGCTAAGAGAAATTAGACCCATTTGATCTGTGGAAGAGAAGATCTCATTTTTCACTTAGAAAAAAGGCGCTTGGAAAAACGTGATTTCTCCTGAACCCGTCGTTCGCTGATTTGATGAGCTTGAGTAGCAATGAGATAGCTATGTTGGGCTAGAAGGGTTTGGGCTAATTTGATGTGTGCAAGGAGAGGGAGCTCCTCCACCAGCTGGGGGTACAGAGGTGAGTTGAAAAATAACTAAAAATTTGATTAATTTCTAATTATCTTCTATTCCTAATTAATTAGATAATGGGCTCATAAACCTGATGGATTCTAGGCATGGCTCTGATACCATGTTGAAATTAGAGCAATGTGATGAGCTATAGTGGATCAAATGCTAGAATCAACATTATTAACAAAGTGATTAGCAAATAATTAAGATGTGATTAGTGAGTAATTAACAAATAGCTTAATGTAGGCATGGATAATCAAAAACCAGCAAATTCTCATTAGGCCAATGCCTCAATTTATAGAGTTTACATCCAAGCATCTAATCCCACTGATTTCTCCTTGATTCACTCCACCTCTTTTGCTTGATTCTCTCCACCTCTTCACTTTTCCCAGAATATCTCCACACTTCCCAGAATATCTCCACACTTCCTAAATCTTCTCATGCTACCCTTTATTCTCTCCCAGTAGATTCTTCTCACCATTTCACAGGTTCTTTCACATTTACACATCTTCTTTTATAGCCTCTAACCAAGGGCTTGTTCCCACACACACCCTATTCACTTGTATATTTCAACAAGATTTACAAAAAGCTTCAAACTTTTCATGAGGAAGAGCCTTCATGAATAAATATGCCATGTTGTCATGTGTAGACACATAGACCAAGCCGATCTCTACTGTGTGGCAGAGAGTCTTTCCCCTCCGTGACATAGTGGTAATGCACCTCAATGTGCTTAGTGTGAGCATGAAACACTGGTTTCTCGCAATTGCTAATGTGGTCTACTGGCTGTCACTGAAAATCGTAGTGTTAGACGACTGTCCAGCTTTCCAATTCAGCCACCATAAGATGTCTGAGCCACACACACCCAACTGTAGCTATAAAAGCTGCCCTGTACTCAGCTTCACAGTTGGAAGTGGCAACTGTAGGCTGCTTCTTGCTAAGCCATTATATACATGCATCACTAAGGCGAAAGAAAAAACCACTAGTGGACACTTGTGTGTCATAACATCCAGCCCAATTTGAATCACTAAAAGCATGCAGCTGTGACTCACCCCCCTTTGGATAAAAGAATCCAAAATACTGAGTGCCCTGTAAATAGCGAAAAACCCGCTTAACAGCTTCGTAGCTAGGCTATGCATAAATCTGCTCAACTGTGGACTATCACAAGTAAGAGAGAAACTTGGTACATGGTCCAGGTGTGCTAAGTTAACTTGAGGGGAGGAGTGCTAGACACTGGTCGCGGACTATCGAGTAAGAGAGAAACTTGGTACATGGTCCAGGTGTGCTAAGTTAACTTGAGGGGAGGAGAGAGTATTCACTTGAGGGGAGGTGTTGAAATATACAAGTGAATAGAGTGTGTGCGGGAACAAGCCCTTGGTTAGAGGCTGTAAAAGAGGATGTGTAAATGTGAAAGAACCTATGAAAAGGTGAGAAGAATCTACTGGGAGAGAATAAAGGGTAGCATGAGAAGATTTAGGAAGTGTAGAGATATTCTGGGAAGTGTGGAGATATTCTGGGAGATATTCTAGGAAAAGTGAAGAGGTGGAGAGAATCAAGCAAAAGAGGTGGAGTGAATCAAGGAGAAATCAGTGGGATTAGATGCTTGGATGTAAACTCTATAAATTGAGGCATTGGCCTTATGAGAATTTGTTGGTTTTTTATTATCCATGCCTACATTAAGCTATTTATTAATTACTCACTAATCACATCTTAATTATTTACTAATCACTTTGTTAATGATGTTGATTCTAGCATTTGATCCACCATAGCTCATCACATTGCTCTAATTTCAACAAAGCTTTGGGCTTACTGCCTTTTTAGGATTGATCGGCCATCATGCCCTATACATGTTCACATCATCACTCCAGGGGGGATTTGTAGCATTATATGGTAGTGATGTGTGTGAACACACTTAGGATCACCGAGGCACTTTTTCCCTCACTAGGAGGTTTTTTCTCCCATGCGTATGTACACTCTCTTATCTACTCATTTTGGGGTGTGTACACTTATCTTTTGTATCTAGCATACATTTGTTCATTCTAATCTAGTGAGTTTGTGTGCTCTCAAGCTTCTCTATCTTGTGTGTGTGCATTGTTGCAACCCTAACCCTAATTCCAACAACTTTCCCTTGAACCAAAGATGGTATTTAGTACCAAACATAATACCAAATATGGTATTATGTACCAAACAAAATTTGCAATAACTTTTACACTCATAGAAAGATATATACATAATAATTACTCCAATCACATAAACATGCATCTTTCCATGCATCATGTGTGGGTCCCAAAATCTCTGTAGACACTTAAATCAACCATTGTCACTGCTAACACCTCTTTAGAGTGTCTGTGCAAAAATTTCACAAAGACAAAATTGGGTCCAAAATGTCTCTGAATGGCAGAATTAATTAAAGTAGAGTCCTTTATAACTTGAAACACATTGTATACTATGTTTTTTCTTCACCCCATCGATGAGCAGGGCTCCCCAAGATATAATAGCACCCCTCTTGCTATATGCATTCTATTGTTGTGCTTGGTTAGTAGTTGCATGTGGTAGAGCTTTGCTTCTAACTCAAAGGGAAAGATATGGAGTTACCATGTATAATTGCTTCCTTTGGTTTATTCTTACTTACCTCTTAAGCTCGTTATATGAACCAACACTCTAATGCCACATGAGAAGAATGTGGGGGAGTGAGTGAACTTGCTCTCCTTTCAAAAAACAAACTTCTTCACACACATACACAAGAGTAGGTAAGCACACAAGACATGGATGGATGGCTGAATTTTCTTATCTTTCTTCTCCATTTCTCTATAACCATAACATAAATATAAGATTACATACTATATGGGAAAGCAATCTATTACTAAAACATACACAGTCCATAGTGTGAACCTGAATGTATGATTTGGCAATATACTATGTCATAACTCTAGTAAACCATAATGGTTTATCATATAACTTTTAAACGATCACTGGCAGCATATTAATCATAATCTCACCAACCATGACAGTGAGAGAAGTATGGAGGTGTCATTCTAGCATTTTCTAGCATGTCATCCATGTCCACACTAGTTGAATCTCAACATCCGATATACTATACAAGAAGTAAAAGTGATAAATTTGATCCTGAAAACATGCCTTTTTTTCTTTCATATGCTAGACAATCGGATCAAATCATACTTAGGACCCTAACCTTAGTTATCGCTCATATAGTAGTCAACTATGGAACACATGATGTTAATACTTAGTTTTCATTTGCATTAAATGCCATAATGGCCATGTCAAAGGTAAAACAATGTACGTGAATCTATGGAACCCATGATGTTAACACTTAGCTTTATTGTGCATACAATGTCATAATAGCCATATCTAAGGTAAAGCAATGCAAGTGCATCTAGTAGCTATGTACCACATAATAGCATGTAATGATTCTTTCTAGAAGGACCACATGAACAGAAGGGACGCATCGACATGAGGATGTTGATACATAAAATGGAAAAAAAGGAGATTGTCAACATATAATGGGTAGAAGAATTAGACTATCTAAGCACTACACCCAATATGCTCTACTCATCTAAGTAATACATAGAAGGCACATTGTAAGAAATGCTAACTAAACACATAGGTGGTAGATCACAAGACAACCAAATGAGTTGGAGTAGGGCTAAGAGTAGCATATAAGATATCATGAGTAGCGAGCTATCAAGTGCAAGGAATACATGGAAAATCTTGAGGCACAAATATTTCTCAAAAAAATAGCCAATAATAGCTATAGAGAGAGAAAGTAAAAGTAAGGTGGATTGAAGCACAAATTAAAGCACATTGTCTCATGAAGATGCCTGATGCAGAGATGATGGTGGGAGAGGTGGGAAACTCAAAGTTGGTGGGTTTAATCTCAAGTTTAAACAATTGAGCACAATCATAATATTCATTGTGATCTTAATTCAAGATAGTCAAAATAAATTGAATGCTAGCCATCATGAGATGACAACCCACTTTGTAGATGTGTGTGTGCGCGCATGCATGCAAGCATACACATGGTGTATACATGTGCATGTGCATGTATGCTTGCATGTCCGTGTGCATACATGTGCATATGTGTGCATGTGCATGTGTGTGTATGTGCATGTGTGTGTGCATGCACATGTGTACATATGTGCATGTATCTACGTATGTGTGTGTATGCATGTGCATGCATGCAAACATGCATGTGTGCATGTGTGTGTGAAAGACTCGATGCATGCATACATAAAATGAGGTTACAAGACATGCGGTATCATTGTTGCAAACAAAAAATTTAATCAGGAACACTTGTTCTAGTAATAATGCACTATCAAATTATCTTACTTATCTATAATAAACAAGTAAAAATGACTATGATTACTTTTTTTTTGAGAAAAGTGGTACCAAGCATAGCACTAGGATATTTCCACAAAATGGATAGACCAAAGGTCCTCCATGGCGTTCCTCTCACGTGGAGACTTGTTATGGAGACTTGTTACTGATGAGGACAGACCTGATATTGTCAAGTATGATAATTTAGTCAACAAGCTCTTGCAAGAAGCGCAATCCAGGCAAAATAGGGCTAGGCAACGTGCAGACATTTGTTGTTGCCCAATAGAGAAGAAGTGGTAAGGCAGCCCCTTCCACTGTTTCTTCTCCTATTAGCAGGTCTGCAACTTCTTCTCCTTCCATAGGTAGCAACAATAGGTCTGAGAAGGCTCTCGATAAAGGCAAGAAAAAGATCAGGTGCAACTATTGTAAGGCAACTGATCATGTCATTAAGAATTGCCCTAAGCTAAAGGCAAAAGAGGCAAAGAAGAAAGAATCAAATGCAGCCACAATAGCGGATGCTTCTACAAATGCAGATTCTGTAAATGTTGTGCAGGATACAGAATGGGTGTTTAGCGTGTATTGCCATTATGACCCATCTATACATGATGCATGTTTGGCAGTTTCTGTTGACTTTGATGTATGGTATTTTGATAGTGGTGCTACAAAGCACATTACCTCGCATCGTGATATGTTCACTTGTCTTGAGGCTATCCCTAATGGGAATACTATCACATGTCCCAATAATAGAATGCCATTCCGTTTAGATAAATAGTAAGCTAGTCGGCTACACTCTAACATGACTTGTGTTGGAATTAGGGTTGCAGGAAAGCACACAAAGCTTGGAGAAGAAGAAGCAAGAATGCACACAACACACAATGTATTAGATTGTGTCAATGTACAAAAGATAAGTTAGCCCTAGAATGATAGGCGTATATACAAGCCGGGGGAAAAAACTCCTAAAGAGGAAAAAAGTGCACCGGCGGTCCTAAGTGTGTTCACACACATCACTGCCTATATATATGGCAACAAATCCCCCTGGGAGTGATGGTGTGAACGAGAGCTGGCACTTATGTATAGGGAAGTGCCATGCCCGAAGTAGATCAGTCCACAAAGGGGAGCAAGCCCAAAGCTTTGCGGAAAGCTTCGAGCTTCGAGCGAGGAAGCGCCTTTGTGAAAAGATCGGCGAGGTTGTCCTGTGTTGGCACATAGGCCAAGCTGATCTCTCCTGCTGAGAGTCTCTCTCTGACATAGTGATAATGCGCCTTAATGTGCTTTGTGCGAGCATGAAAAATTGGGTTTCTCGCAACTGCCAATGCGCTCTGACTGTCAGTGTAGATAGAGGTGGTAAACTCCTATCCAACACCACCCAAGTCAGCCACCATAAGCCGTCTGAGCTACACACACTCAATCGTAGTTGTGAAAGCTGCCCTGTACTCAGCTTCACAACTAGAAGTGGCCACAGTAGGTTGCTTCTTGCGAGCTTCTTGCTCAACCAAGATATGCATGAGCTACCGAGCATGAAACAAAAACCACTTGTGGACACTCTTGTGTCATAGCAACCAGTCCAATCTGAGTCCGAAAAAGCATGTAAATCTGGCGGCAACGATCCCCGCTTGAGATAAAACAACCCAAGATGTATGGTGCCACTCAAGTAGCGAAAGATGCGTTTAACTGCCTTCCAATGCTGAGACCCTGGGCTATGCATAAACCTGCTCACCTATCAGACTGCAAATTGAATGTTCGGCCTCGTAATGCATACATAAATGAGGCAACCAACAGCTGTATGATATGACATCAAAGTGATCTCCAGCATCATGAAGACTCAACTTCAAACCTATCTCCATTGGAGTCGCAATAGGCTTGCAGTCTTCAAGGCCAAATCTCCGCAACAATGTCTCAATATACTTTGTCTGACACAAAGCAATACCTCCATCACACTGCTTAAATTGTATCCCCAAAAAATGATGCAAATGCCCCAAATATGACATCTCAAAACAGGCATTCAAATCAGCCTTAAAATCAGCAATATGACTCTCATTTGGTCCTGTGAGCAGCATGTCATCGACATAGAGAGCAATGATTAGATGTACATCATCCACACATTTAACATACAAAGTGCTTTCTGTTGGGGACTATTATGAAAACCATGTGCAGTCAAATATGCATGTATCTTTTCATACCAAGCTCATGGAGCTTGCTTTAAACCATATAAAGCCTTTTTCAACCTGCATACTTTGTTTTCCTGCCCTCTTTGAACAAAACCACGAGGCTGCGATACATACACCTCCTCATGCAAATCTCCATTCAAGAACGCAGTCTTTATGTCCAACTGATGTACATTCCAACCATTATGAGCTGCTAATGCACAAATGCTATGAATGGTAGTCATACGACAAGTGGGAGCAAAGGTCTCATCAAAATCAATGCCCTTTTCTTGAGCATAACCCTTTGCAACAAGTCTAGCCTTATAGCGATCAACACTGCCATCTGGCTTTCGTTTCAACTTCAAAACCCACTTACATCCAATGGCCTTTTTACCAATAGGCAAATCACACAAAGACCATGTACCATTCTTCATTATAGCATCATATTCACTTTGCATTGCAGCCAACTAATTTTCTGATTTTTGTGCCTCATCAAATGAAAGAGGTTCTTCCTCTTCACACATACTAGACATAGCCAAAGCATAACAATCTGATGCATAAGAGGCATGCTGAAAACCTGAACGAGTACGACTAGACATAGGTGCATCAATTTTACTATCACGCAAGGTTTGCACCAGCCATTTAGGCATACCTCTAGCCTGCCCATTTTCAGCCCTATCCTCATGAATTACATCCTGTAAATCTGCATCAGAAATAGGCTGATCTATGATGTCATTTGCATAGGCTGAATATTTGCCTCATTAGGACTTACATTTGAATTTCCACCTGTAAAGAGAGGCAACAACATATCAAATACATCTCGTGAACTCACACCTGTCTCTTTGGTACATGATAACAAAGGCTGCATAGCATCTTCCACAAAAACAACATCTTGACGACTAATCAAGATACGCTTTGACTGCGGATGATACAATCTGTAACCCTTGCTCTCAGCACTGTAACCAACAAAAATGCATTTGACAGCCTTCTCATCCAATTTTCTGCGTTGTTGCACAGGCACTAAAGCATAGGCCAAGCAACCAAAGACACGCAACTGACTAATAGAAGGCTTCCTGCCATGCCAAGCTTCGTATGGAGTAATAGACTGCAAGGCCTTAGTGGGACATCTGTTGAGTACATATGCAGCACACATGACAGCCTCAAGCCAAAACGCATGTGGCAAAGCTTGGCTCTTGACCATACATCGTGCCATCTCCATAAGTGACCTATTTTTTCTCTCAGCAACACCATTTTGCTGAGGGGTATACGGCACTGTACATTGGTGTTTTATCCCACGACTAGCCAGAAATGCATCAAACTCTTTAGACATGTACTCCCCCCCTCGATCAGAACATTACAATTGGATACATTTTCAACCATAAGCAAAAACTGTTTGAAGCACAAAAACACTTCGGACTTTGCCTTCAGTGGATATACCCATGCATGCCTTGAGTAATCATCAATGAAAGTCATGAAGTACAAGTGTTTACCAAATGACGGAGTTTGCATAGGCCCACATACATCACTATATGTACAAGTTGCAATTTGCGAGTGGCCCGCACAAAACCATCTTTTGGAAACGCAGAATTCTGCATTTTGCCCAAAATACAGCCTTCACAAACATGTTTCAATGGTGCCTCAAGAGGGGGCAATGAAGCAACTATATCAAATTTTTGCAAATGCAGCAAACTAGCAGAGTTCACATGACCAAAACGAGCATGCCATAGTTTTGCATCTGAAACTGCCTTTTCATCAAAAATTGCATTTGTTGAATCTTCCACACACTTGTCATAAGAATTGAGC
>NC_141083.1:27853046-27960546 GCF_041138505.1 Cibotium barometz
GAGAGTTTCAACATTTGAGAGTGTGTGTACGTGACAGAGAGAGAGGGAGAGGGTCATGTGCATGTGCATGTGCATGTGTGTGTGTGTGTGAGAGAGAGAGAGAGAGAGAGAGAGATGGTTGTAGAGAGGGAATAGTTCTTTTCTAGAACCTTCGGCCGCCGCAGCAATGTGCGGGTGCAATACTAGTAGTGTATAATAGATGACTTTTGAATGTATCATCCTACAGAGAAATGCTTGATATGCTAGAACAATTTTTCTGTACCTATCCTGACCTCATCCAGTCTTACTTTCAAAAACAAGCCAGGTTGATATGACGCAACTGAGGACAATTGCTATCCCAAGCAAGAAGGATGTTACAGTTTTCCCGTCTGTCGTTCTATGATTAATTAGGGATGCCTAATTACCACTATGTTCATAGCATGGCACTTGAGTGATTCTGAAAATTCCATGTGTAGGACATATGAATTTAGGGATGGTTTGAATTAAGTGTTAGATTTAATGCTTATGTGTTGTTATGTAATTTTAGCAAGTGTTGCTAATGTGTAATGTGTTTGAATGGACAACTTATAGGTTGGTGAGATTGATGAGTTTTGTGCTCGTAAGCAAGTATGGCTCGGACATGATGGCGGTGATTTGGTGTGAGCAATTATTGGGAAGGTTTTTCTTTTAGTATTTTGGCATTAGCAAGATAGCCAATGATTTTGGTATTTTGGTCGTGGTATTTACTACGAGATATTTTGGTATTTTGTTTGTCATCCACTTTTTTTATACATGGGCATGGACCTATTAATTTGGTTTCACGTGAACTAGACCATGGGGGCTTATATGTATTTTTCCTTAGTGATTCGGATAGGAATGATTTATTTAAGCTTTTGGTAAAAGAAACTCCTATTTTTTTGTAAAGGGTAAGTACCCAAGAAGTGGGAGTATGTCGACACTTCTTGGGGGGGGAATAGATTGCACCCACTACTTGTCTTTTGTGTGGTGAAGTATATTATTCAAGTATTTACGTTCATTTTCTTATGTTTGTTTTAATTTTTATCTATTCAATTAATTTATTATTGAGAAAATTTGGTTTAAGCTTATACTTGGAAAAAAATTCTGTTTCATATAAGTACACCTAACTGTAAAAGTATCGCCAGAAAGTAATAAATAGAACACCTCCTATATATGTTTAATTATAAATAGGCCTAATTTTAAAAAGATCTCCTTTTGAACTCAGGTGATATTATTCAAGATAAATATTTTCATTGAAATTGTTTTTCTTATTAGAAAACAAGCACCAAATTCAACCAAGTTTTACACATGACTTTATTGGATGTTATAAATTATATGTAAGTTCAGGAAAACTAATCATGTCCATAACTCCATTTTTGAAGCATTTTTGTTTAGTGTTAGGCTAGGTAAAACATATGCTACTTAAAATTTAGAGCATTAAGCACTATTTTGGACATATTTAAATATTTCAATGATACTTACATGCATGTTCAAGTAAAAAAGAGATGGTTCTAATGTGGATTTAAAAAAATTACAAGGTTTTCCATTGGGAGCTCCAAATATATGCAAGTTGATCTCTAACCAAGTCTATTACGTGTATCGGTTTGGAGCTCGCCCTCGAGCTCGTGGAGACTATAACCTTGTGAGTTCTTTGAATTTTGATGTTTTTTATTGCTCTTTTGAGCTACTATTATGCTAGTAATATTTTATTGCAAGTCTAATGAATCTAGACCATCATATGAACATGTAACAATAAGTCAAGCATATGTTGTTGAATAACCATGCATAAAAGAATCCTAATATTTCTTATTTGGTGATTTAAAATATATATTTGTATTCTATGTCTTGGTAATCCCATGCTTTATATGATATTAAAGCTTTATAGAAAAATTATTGACATATCATAAGCATTTTTTTTCTTATGTGTAGTATAAATTTTGTTTATGTCATACTTGTAATTCTCTATATACCTCTATTTGGAATGACCTCACCATCATGAGAGTTGTATGCTCGCTTTTACATTTTTTCCATGATACACTTGGTCATGTAGATATATCCTAGAAAATGAATTTATGAGTGCATGAAAGATGATTTTGTAAAAAAACCTATGAAAGGGCACTTTTATGTTCTTTATTGTTACCAAACTAGTGTTAAGAATGACATGCCGTAGCAGAAGCATATTTAGTAAACTTTTCAATAAAAGAAATGCAGCTTTTTATGTTAAGAATTACATGCCATAGTAGAAGCATATTTAGTATCCTTGTTAATAAAAGAAATGGAACTTTTTATATATATTTTCCCCCATATAGTGATGGCATATCTACAACCAAATAAAAATAGCAAATAGCCTTTGAAAGATTTATATATATATTTTTTCATGTAGTGATGACATATTTACAACCAAATAAAAATGGTAACAAATAGCCCTTGATACAATGTCATGTTGAGGGATTTATGGTTTGGTGTAGACAAAATTGCAAAGATCTACTTAAGTCTAGCTTCTAGATTTGTTAGTATTTGAGAATATCTATGGGTTATATGGCAATGCTTCCAACAATACTTTCTTTATGTTCTGATGAAGTTATGTATGCAAGCTAGCTAGCATGAACGTCATGTGGATATGCTCGTAGTTCTTAATTAGATGTGTTGAGTCCCAAGTGCCAACGTTGCATAGCCACAAAGTTACCTCTTTCCAGAGAGCCACGCGGATATGCTAACAACTCTTAATTAGATGGGTTGAGTCCGAAGTGCCCAACGTAGCATAGCCATAGAGTTACCTCCTTCCAGAGTAGTGGGGGGAAGGGGCAACCCCAAAAGGCTAAGGACACGAATCTTACCCCAACTGTAGTTAATATTTTTCTAAGCTTTTGAATATCACAAACTTTGTTTGTGAGGTCATTGTAGATAATATTTTTCTGAGCTTCTGAATACCACAAACTTTGTTTGTGAGAATGTAATCCTTTTTTTTTCAACAATATAAACATATAGTTTCCTATGACAAAAATAGATGGGTTGGGCATGGGGCTAAGCATAGGATTCCTATGACAAAAATAGATGAGTTGGGCATGGGGCTAAGCATAGGATTGTAGCAATCTCTCTTGGGACGATGATAATGTTAAGTAGCAAAGACTCTTATGGAAGAAGACCAGTCAGCACATAGTATAGGGGTGTGCTACTCTTTTAAAAAAACGTGATTTTCATTCAATAACGTTCTTTTCTTTGGTCTTGTAGGTTGAACGCTATGGGGGCCATGCATGGCCAACCTCAATGGGGTAGTCCTCACATAATTAATTCATCACCCTATGCCTTTAGCCTTCAGGGTCTCCACCAATGAAAGGTCCATTGATTCTACTACAAAGGAATTAACCTCTGATGTGCAAAACCAATACGATTAGGTTCTCTTTGAACTTTCCCCTAACAATCCTTCCCAGCATCGCCCGCAGTTTCGTTCGAAAACCTGTGGCATTTGCTCGCTAATCAAACTACCAACCCTAATTACAATTCATTCAGTTCCTAATACTCTAACAAATTGAAACAAAAATAAACAACAAAAACCAATTCTAACCCAGGAAAAAAACTACAAAAATCGATTCTAACCCAAAACAAAATATAAAAAAACGTGCATAAAAAAGGCAAAATCTCAAGTTTGCGTTATCATGATTAATATTCTAGGAAGGGAAATAATAACATGGTTGATGGAACCAGAGATTATAGCACTGAAGAATCCACTGGGATTTTTATTTCATTTTTTTTATTTTTTTACAAGTGTGCCACGGAGAAGGAAAAATTACTCTCGATAATGAGTGTGCGCTGTACTGGTGAAAAACACAGAAAAACCAACTCCTCCACGGTCTAGTAGCGGGTCGGCTAACCTTAATCTATGATAATTTGCTCTAAACAAGAGTAAAATACTCATCCATGAATCGCTGGATTGTTGTTCAGATCAATTTACACCCTTTAGAGCTCGTTGGTGCTGGACATCTGTGGAAAAAAATTAATCAATCAGCATAGGCAATCTGGAACAAATACGCACGAAGTAACAACCTATAAGAGCTTGCAGCTTACCAGGACTCTGGTATGCTCTCCAATGCAGGTCTCCACGCGCAGCTGCTGCTAATCTCACCCACAGATGAATCTCTGAGATTGCTTCTAGCCGCTTCAACTTCTTTTATCAAAGGGGATAGGAGGCCTTCAACCATGGAGACAGTATCTAATCCGCCTTGTTTCAGCATTGATGCAAGCTGCCGCTTGGACACCACCATCTTCAACCTCACAACCCCATTAGCCGGAGACGGAAACACCTGCAACGAGAGCTTGGATACTGATAGATCATTCCGCTCTTTGGATGTCTCCGTTTGGCCGTCTGTAGAAGACTCCATGTAGGATGGGGCGGAGGCAAACGACACCTTGCGCGGCATGTACTGTCCCTCCTGCTGCTGCTGCTGCTGCTGATCCACCTCCGGGACTCGTTCTGAAGATGACACCGTTCCAGACGATGGGCGCCTTGACGGCCGCTTCTCTCGCCTTTGAGGAAGGGGAATAAGGAAATACAGTTGCCCTGGTAGCAGGCGAAGAGTGCCTTGCAGGGGCCTGGCCCGGTTGCCGAGCTTGCGAACAGTGTCTGAGTGAAAGATGGCGTGGCCTGGGTGATCTACAAGCACCTCTTTTACATACATTGGCGCTTCATACTTGAGGCATTGTCCATCAACTGTCATGACCTTGATTTTGGAAGAGCCCATGGTGCAGGCTGTCAAAAATTTCAGGGAGAAGCAGCCCATGGAGAGAGAGAGAGAGAGAGAGAGAGAGAGAGAGAGAGACAGACAGACACACACACACACACACACACACACACAGAGAGAGAGAGAGAGAGAGAGAGAGATTGTATAGATCTCACGATGAGTTGTAAGGGTGTCTTGACGTTAAGTGGTGCATTCAGCTTCTTGCATTTTAATAGTACCAGCTGCTAAATGTGCTCAGAATTCTCTACATGAGACGTCATTTCGGAGGTTCTACAGGCTACGACGGTGTATGCTGCGGAGGTGATAGGAGGGGTGGGAGTCCGACTCAGCTGTAGAAAGGAGAAGCTGTCAAAGATGGGGTTGAGAGAGAGAGGGTGTGTTTGTGTGGGCGTGGTGGCGGCGGCAGAGAGAGAGAGAGAGAGAGAGAGCGTGCGTGTGTGTGTTAAAGATCAGCAGACTAATGTTGAAGCCACCATTGCTGGGTCAGCAAAGGTGTGCTGGGAGAGGAGAAGCCTTGCACAAGAGACAGTCTAGAGCATGCAGGCGATCTCGAAAGGGACTTGCAATTCAACAAAAAAACCAAAGCAAAAGGCGATGAAGGTGGGCGAGTCGGACCATCCCTTCCCTCTTTCTCTCTCTCTCTCTCTTTCTCTGTCTCTCTCACATTGAAGGTGAAAGCCTGACAACCCCTTGTGATGATTATTTGGGTTTGTGTCCCCCTCTCTGACCTGTCACAGGTCTCTCGACTCTGACAACCCTGCAGACTTTTGTAATTTCTACAACATACAATATTATTATAATAAATCCCACCAAAAGTAAATTTCTACAACATGTAATATTATAATAATTCCACCAAAATGTCACCAACTAGCCGTCACCAATTAGCTATTTTATAAACTGTTGTTAATCTTCATGGTGAGAGAGAGCCTGCATTCTTATCTACGTTAAGAAATACATTATTTTCTTCAACTTTTTCCCGTTCTTCCAATTATTATTTTCCAACTTTTGTTCGGAAGCGTGACCACCGTTAAGAAAGTGATCTTTTGCGGAAGCTTATAATTTAGACCCTTTCACACGAGACGCTTTGACGTGGCAGATGGACTTAGCCGTCAAATTTGACATTTTCAATCAATTTAGAAAATCCTTTTTTCTCAAGAGGCTTCTTACTTCATACTACGTGGTACATATATATATCACACCACCGTGTCCAAGTCACTCACTGAGGTTACTACTTGTAAATGAAATGTAAACCACACAATAAAAATCCAAAAAAAAGTGGCTCCAATTGTGCAAAATGAATAACAAACTGCCACTTGTAAAAATCACTGACCACAGGTGGGAAGAGCTGGTCACAATACCACCAACCATCCCCAGAATTTGAAAGTTGGAGTAAGGGGGTCTAACCTTTCACAAGAACGATCATTTGATAAATGACCTTCAAATAAAACATCAAAATAAATGACCTTCAAATAAAACATCAAAACAAGAAGGAATAAATGACCTTCAAATAAAACATCAAAACAAGAAGGAAGGACAAGGTGTTTTTTTAATTATTAAAAGAAGAGTAATACATAAATTTCCCTGGAATCCCTAAAATTTGAAAGTTGGAGTACCCTTCCAAGGGGTCTAACCCTTCACAAGAAGGATCATTTGATAAATGACCTTCAAATAAAACATCAAAACAAGAAGGAAGGACAAGGTGTTTTTTTAATTATTAAAAGAAGAGTAATACATAAATTTCCCTTTCTATAGAAAATCGTAGTATTATTATTTATATGCGGCATCTTCCAACTCTTCCAAGTTCCCGAGTCTGAACTTATGAGTCCCCCCCAAACAACTCAACGCTGTCTCTTCACACTGCACAACCTAGAGTCGCCTGCATTCTTTCTCAAGACTAGGCTGGCCACTGCGTCCTTTGTCATGGCTTCCCTATTTCTGAGTCCCCCTCAGCGCTGAGCGGCTCGAGTCTCGACCATTACAGAGTCTAGACTACAAAATCCCCCACCAGAGTCGCCTGCATGCTTTCTCAAGAGTAGGCTGGCCACTACGTCCTTTGTCAACGGGTTCCCGACTTCTGAGTCTCCCTCAACGCTGAGCGCACTCCTCGAGTCCTGCTCACTGGCTCGAGTCTCGACCATTGCAGAACCTAGACTACAAAACCCCCCACCCTCGGACCTCAACTCTTGGCTCTTTACTATTTGTATTCTCCAAACTGCCTCGACCAGCTCACGGCAAAACCGCCCGGCACCCACGACCATTGGAGACTACAAAACCTCATCCCGGGCCTCATCTCTCGGCTCTCTACCAGTTGGAGGTTGCCTCAGTTTGCTCAGCTCTCAACCAGGCTGCATCGCCCTACTGGTCCACGAGTCCAGTCATGAGCATAGTATAAATTTGAGATTTTCATAAAATTGGTAATTTTTTTAGTTTAGTTATTTTTTTTTTCCATGCTTCAATTCACTTTTGGTGGTCTAACCTCCAACATGAGTCATGAGCATAGTATAAATTTGAGATTTTCATAAAATTAGTAATTTATTTAGTTTAATTGTTTTTTTTCCATGCTTCAATTCACTTTTGGTAATCTCACCTCCAACGTAAATTGTAATGGTCTTTAAAAAATGCAATATGATTTACTGATTACATAAAGTAACCATATACTTTTTTAAGTCTCTCTCTCTCTCTCTCTCTCTCTCTCTCACACACACACATACTAATCAATTTTATTTTATTTTTATAAATTGTATAGGTCACATAAAATACTACAATATAAGCACATTCCAATGAAATCCGGCATTTTCAGCGACTTCAACCAAAATTGTTGAAGATGGTAAGATGGCTGGCATCGACGTTGTGGATGTCTCTGGTAGTGGTTCAACATGTCCCCTTCTTGATGCTGATTCCGTCCTTAGAAGATGTCGATGAAGATAAGTTGATGCTACACGAGGAAAGCAACACGAAG
Source organism: Cibotium barometz (assembly GCF_041138505.1). Lineage (NCBI taxonomy): Eukaryota > Viridiplantae > Streptophyta > Polypodiopsida > Cyatheales > Cibotiaceae > Cibotium > Cibotium barometz. The sequence goes on from NC_141083.1 coordinate 27,860,742, forward strand.
ATTGACAATATCTGCATAGCAACAAAAATAACAAGTAAGGTGTTCTTGGGAAAACAAGCAAGATTTAGCAAAAAGGAACTTTATAGATGTAGTCATCATATAATGGAGATAAGACAGGTCAAACTTCCCAAAGATGCTACAAAGAAAAAAATTATGCGGATCTAACTTTTAAATGATTACAAAGTCTTCTATCCATGAACTTAGTGTAAGAGTATGCCCATGGCTATGATCGCAATCTCAAAACACAATGATGCACACTAATCATCTAAATCAAGATGCTAACTCTAGAAGCAAAATTGCTTGTGATTAAATAGTTATTTTCATAGCAAAAATTTGTTTTTATTTTTAAAGAATTTATTTTTATTGATTAATATATCTATTTTTTGGTGCTTTTCTTTTTTTCCGCAATAAATAGAGATAAGGCACCACCTGTGGAGACCAAAGCAATGACCGAAAGAGTATCAAAGAACCGCTAAGAACCTCCTATGATGATGGTTTTCTTAGGGGAGAAAAAATACAAGGCTCCACCCCATGAAAAATCCATTGGTCTAAAGTACCGGCGATGGCTCTCTTCTTGGTCTTCTCTTTTTCTTTCTTTTTCTCAATTAACTTTTTGTAACAACTATCCTTTCACTTTACAAATTTGCTAGAGAGTTAGAATATGGCTAAAGAGGACTCAATAAAGATAAAGTTGAGTACTTGGAATACTCTTTCGGCATACCTTATTTTAGATGCAAAATAGGAAGACTAGGACTCTTTTTAAGAAAAAATGCTAACATTAATATTCATCTAGAGTAACTGAGAGAAAATCGGACTAGTCTATTTGTAATGAAAACATTCTCCAAGTTATCAATGAAAGTTAAAAACTACAAAAGATCTACATATAAAGAAAAAGTTTTGAATACACATATTCAAATAGAAAAGATTTTTCATTTTTACTCCTTGTAAGATTGAATGTGGAGATATGGAAGGCTATGTTGATGGACATACCCTGGTAGACTTGTAAATGTGACTGCAACTTTGATGTATGCACATAAGAAAATATTAAAAATGAAGAACAAAGCTTATCGTAAAAGGCATTAGGAAAAATGGAAGCTCATTTTGGGGCCCTGTAAGAAATTCACTATTTTCTCTTTTTTCGCTCTACAAAAGTAAGAAAATATGGATACTTGCGTGAGAAATGTCAGTGTAAAAAGGAATAAATATATTCTTTCACATGCTTTACATTCAATGTTTATATAAGAGCAACACTTTTCTGTGCAGAATTTGGTGATTTTGACACTGCAGACGCGTCCAGAACGGTCCAAAACCCTATAAACGGCACTGAAAACGCTGGAATCGGACATCCGAAGGCTCGAAATCGGCCAAAAAAGGCCCCAAAAGTGAGATTTGCTTATAAACGCGATTTGGTACCTTCTTCTGAGAGAAGCTCCAATCTCTCCAATTTGTAGAGGATTTTTAGAGGATAATAGAAAATATGCTTCTTTTAGAGTAATATTGGCATGGTCTAGTTAACAAATGAGAATACAAAAGAATGAGGGTCTATTTACAGGTGAGGGAGGCCACTAATTGAGTCCAACTAAGTTCTAAAATTTTCCAGCTTCAGCTTGGCTAAATTTGGACAAGATTTGAAAAGATTGCACTTGGATCATAGAGACTAACGCTTTTTTCCACATTGAGAGGCATCCGAGATTTACTTCATCTTGGAAGAAGGTACCAAATCGCGTTTATCAGCAAATCTCACTTTTGGGACCTTTTTTGGCCGTTTTCGGGCCTCCAGATGTCCAATTCCAGCGTTTCCAGTGCCGTTTTCGGAGTTTTCGGACGCATCTGCGATGTCAGAATCACCAAATTCTGCAAAAAAATCATTTTTTTAAAGATTCAAATTGGATCACCTTATTAATGTGACACGCTTCTACGAACATACAGTACTATTTCTTTTTCTTATTTTCATCTTCTTTTGTTGAATTTTCAACGTAACTTTGGCCCACTCCTGATTGGTTCTCTCTCTTCTAAAAGGCCCCAAAATGAGCTCCCTTTTTCCTAATGTCATTGTTAGAAAGATGCAATGTGAATGCAAACTCGGACTTATTCCAAGTAAACAATGAAAGTAAAAAACTGCAAAAGATCTACATATGAAGAGCCAGTTTTGAATACACCTATTCAAATAAAAAAGACTTAATGTTTGCTATCTGTAAGATGGTTGAATGTGGATATGTGGAAGGTTACATTAATGGACATACCCTAGTAAACTTGTAAACTTGACTGCACACTTCGATGACACATGTAAGAAAATAACAAAAATGAAGAGCAAAGCGTAGAAGGTCATCATCAAAAAGATGCAATGTGAATGCAAATTCAGACTCATCATCACTAAGTCCCTCATCCTCATGAGGTACCTCTAGCTCATATGCTACTTGTGGCATACTTGGTATAGGTCTTAAGGTATCCTCACTATAGAATGGCATTTGGATGACATGTAGGCGAGCCAAATGTCTATCCCCATGCAAACTATCAATAAAGTCAGCTACAATGGATCTCATATAGTGGCAGCTCATATGCTACTTGTGGCATACTTGGTATAGGTCTTAAGGTATCCTCACTATAAAATGGCATTTGGATGACATGTAGGTGAGACAAACATCTATCCCCATGCAAACTATCAATGAAGTCACCTACAATGGATCTTATATAGTGGCAGGGCAGCTAAGGCATCATAATGTGTCATCCTCCATTTCTCTACCTCTTGCTCTTGGATAGTCCTCACTTGATGGGGTCCACCAACTTCTAAATAGAGAACACTCTGATCATTAGGCCACTGTGGGGTCACCCCTACAAGGAATTGAAGAAGTCCGGACCCATACCTTCTAAAGTTCTGCACTGCCAACAAAGGTAGGATGCAACTCTACAAGCATGCAACACTCTCACGACATGGTTCAAGTGGGTGGAATTGTAAATAAAATAGGTCAACAAATGCACTTTCATAATAAACCTCACCCAAGGATGTATAAAAATATCGCGAGGGTTTGGAAGTAAGGAATACTTAAAAATGCAAGATTCAAATATCCTTTTAAAAATCAATTCTCCGGAGGTTAAACATTCTCTTTGTAATTGTTAGTTTTTATGCTTCTTTCTCATCTCTTTAATTTTAAAAGAAAATTGTTGTGTGGGTTAGTTTATGTGTATATTTCCTATAAGTATGTACAAAGGTGCAGCTCCACAGTTTGTGGTGTCAACATTTTTCAACAAGCTCCCTTCACATATGAGCATTAAGAATTGTCGGGGAGTAAAGATTGTAGGGGGCACAAATATAGAAGTTGATAGAAATGCCTCCCTTCCTATCTCATGTCATCCTTGGACTTCACTAAGACTTGTGTATGCCTTTATAGTCTATCCTTTCTAGCTTTTCTCCATGTGGGAGTCTTGCTTAGGAGTACACATGGTCGATGATGGTAGTTGGCAGTTGAGGATTAAAGGTGGCAAGGGACTTTCATAGCCACGAATTGGATTGTCAAGGTTTTGGAAAGGTGGTGATGTTGATGTAAGAACTTGTTGATCACTAGTCCTTTCTTCAGATGGTGGGCTTTCCACCATAGGTATTTGTATCTCGGGGGAGGAGGGGGTCACTCATAAATATCTAAGCGTAGCACGTGGGTTCAAAAAAAGGGGTTTTCAAAATCCCTTTTTTACACATAAAAGGGTAGCATTTAAAGGGGGTATGTACATATTGAATAGAAAAAGGGTGTGTTTTATTCATGAAAAATTTATAGATATTAAGGGGTTTTTAAATTAGGCCTTGAATGCACGTGATATAGAGAGTTTACATATAGTGAACCCCCCGAAATCAAAAACACGTTTCGGGTGCGTCTTGACCTCCGTTTTTTAGTTCGCAAGCGTTCACATGCACTGATGGAGTCTACACTACTACATGTTAGCCTAATACAGGGGCTTGTACCGGTGCTATTTAACGGGGTCTAAAAAAGCCTCATCATCGGTATAAGCGTCGGTATAAGCGCCGGAACCACAGCGTCGGTATAAGTGCCGGGTAACAGTACCGGCGCCTATACCGGTGCATATACCGACGCTCACCGGGGGTAATACCGACGTATAAACCGGCGTCTATACCGGTGCATATACCGGGGTGTATACCGACTTTAATACCGACAGAAATACCACTGTATATACCGACGTCGGTACCGGGGCATATACCGACGCTGTAGAGCAGAAATTTTTTTTTGGGCAGAATAGTGCTGCCTGGCTGTTGCCTAGCTGCCTGCAATGAGCAGGATCAACAACAGCAAACAGACAGCACCATTCTGTCTACAATAGAGCACAAAAACAACCGTGCTCGTTTGCATATTTTCCTGATCGACAAACAAGAAATTAAATTAAACATTAATACTCAAGAATGTTTTGATCATATTTCATTAGTTTGAAGGTCATCTTACATCATGGTAATGCCTCCCAATTGACGGTCTCTCCTTCTTCTTCAAGCATCTCAAACAAGGCCACAAGGCCATGTTTGTGAGCGTACTTCTCCTCTCGCCTACTTGGTGGGCGATTCATGGCCAACTCCTGCACACACGATTAACAATTATAACTTTTAGAAATCAACATTTAGCCCACATACATACATTTAAATAAATAAAATTGCTACAAACACTTACGAATTCATGGCGCATGGTTTCGTAACCACCACTCCCGAGATGAGAAGCCCCTACTGTTTGGAGTCTTGCCCTTGCCGCCTCTCTTTGTTGTTGAAACCTGTCTGGTGTCTCGGTGAGCTCCTGAGCAATGGCTGCCCACTCCCTGTCATCTAGCCAAACAGGTTTCTCCTTCCCCTCTGTAAATGCGTCCCTCGCCTCTGACCTACGATGCCCCATCAAAATGCGAGTTGTATACTGTATCCACTCATTAGAGACGACATTCATAGGGTCAGATGGCTGGAACTCTTGCTTTATCTTTGTGTTTATATAATTTTTCTTCCCCTTGTCTTGCTGATCCCATTTAGTCATGACAGAGTCATGAAACTGTATAGTGCACAATTGTCGAATGCGTGTCTTCATTGCCTTCCCTGCACTATCCATTATTGGTGCCCCATCCCTAATTGTGTAAATCTTGCTGTTGTCATGGTCATGTGCACCCCAGGGAGTGGAAGGTGACCCTATCGGTGTGCTATCAACAGATGACATATGCATAAGTCTTATGCATAAGCCATATGCGTAAGTCTTATGCGTACGCTCTATGCATAAGCCATATGCATAAGCTCTATGCATAAGCCATATGCATAAGTCTTATGCATACGCTCTATGCATAAGTCTTATGCATACGCTCTATGCAAGACTTATGCATAAGCTCTATGCATAAGCTCTATGCTATATGCCTTATGCACTATGCTAACCCTTAATCCCATCACCCAATGGTGTAATAAACATGATCTTGTTTTACATGGATAATAGATCTTACCTTGATAACATATATAAACTCTATGAATAAAGAGAATACCTTATGCATAGAAAAACAGAGCATAAGACTTATATGTTATATGTATAAGAGAGTAAAAACATTCAAAAAGCTTTCAACAAGAAGGCTACGCAAGCTCTATGTACAATGTCCATGCAAGCTTTCAAGAAACCTATGCATAGAGATTTTATAAGCTTGTAAGAAACCTATGCATAGAGATTTTATAAGCTTGCAAACTCTATGCATAAAGCCTATGCATAGAGCTTATGCATAGAGATTTCACAAGCTCACAAGCTCTATGAATAGAGCTTATGCATAACGCTTGCAAGAAGGTTATGCATAGAGATTGCAAGCTTATTATAGGTTTTATGCATAGATATTAAATTAATCCTATGTGTAAGCTTACAAGAACCCAAAACTAACCCTAAACCATAAAACAGGGATGCAATAATTCATAGAAAAGAGCATAAACAAGAAAAATCGAAAAAGGATCTACCTCTTTTTTGCAAAGCTGCAGGAGAGGATTGGTGAAAGATTGGTGAGGTGAAAGAGCTGCAAAACAAAATATTAAACAAACTAATTAGTAAATTAAACACAAGAAAAAGAACTAATACAAAATCCTAAAATCTCTATGCATGCATTAGGAGATCTATGCATACATAGAGAGCTCTCAACATGCATAGAGAGCCAAAAAAACACAAAATCCTAAACGTCCTAATTCTTAAATTAAAAAGTAAAAGCAATTGCAAGAACATATTAGGAGAAGGAGAAGAGGAGAAAAGAAGAAAGAAGGAGAAAAGAGGAGAGAGGAAAAAGAGGAGAGAGAGAGAAAGAGAAGAGGGAGAGAAAGAGACCTTCTTGGCTTGTTCTTGCGCCTCCTCTGCGAAAAAACCAGAAAATAGGCTCTCGGCTATGAAAAACTTACGAGCGCCAGTATATGCTACGGAATATGCGTCGGAATATACGTCGGTATATGCTACGGAATGTGCGCCGGTATAAACGTCGGAATGTGCGTCGGTATAGGCGTCGGTATACGCGACGGGACACGAAAATTTAAAAAAACCCCGCCATGCTTGTCTCCTCCAACATTACGACGGACATACCGACGTTCGACATTTGCGTCGGTATTTTAGCGTCGGTATGCCCTCAAGCTCTTGTAGTGCTAGCTTAATTTTGAACTCGGGGGGTCACTATATGTAAATCCTCTATATCACGTGCGTTCAAGGCCTATTTAAAAAGTCCCTTATCTGTGAATTTTTTAGTGAATATAATGTATCCTTTCCTATTCAAATCTGTAATTTTTTTTAAAATACAATAAATAAATCCCCTCTGTAAATATATTTCTGTAAGTTTTAAATATTTAAAATGTCCTTCTGTTGAACCCACGTGATACTTACATATTTATACGAGTGACCCCCCCGAGATTTTGAAGCACTTATAGATGTTTCACTGGAGCTGAAGGATTGGTACAACTCCCCCTTTCTAAGGTGCATTCCATCCTGTTGACAATCCTAGGAATCCAAATCTTTTAAAAGACTGATGAAGAAGGTTCGATTTTGATTTTGTTCTTCCCTTTATAAATTTTGACACTGTGAGTGGATAAGATTGAGGATTGGCCCATAGATGTTGCTTTTCTTGAGATAAGGTTATGGCAGGGTTATTGGCATTTTCTTCTTTTTTGGCACCCAAATCCACATGTTACTCTCATAGTATCCTTGATCTTGAAGAAAACGAGTTGGGATCCATCGAGAGGTAATTGTCACACATCTTTACCGATAGTAGAAAATCTACAATCTCCAACATAACGATACTGTAAACTTGTTATATTGTAATTGTATATGGAAATATCACACAAACATACATCCACCAATAACTTACAAATCTCTAATGCTTTGCAAAAATTGTATGTAACCAAATTTTTGTCATAACTTTGCATTGAACCAAAAATTAGGCATATACAGTCAAAATTGACACTTTCACATAGTGCCTACAAAAAACTTGCACCTAAAATGAGACCCAAAATTTCCTTCAATGCCCATATAGTATAATGCCCCTTCTTTGCTTCATCACAAAGGGCACCTTAAGATGTAATAGTGCACCTCAGTGATGTTCTTATTAGCTGCCTAGCAATCGCTTATAGAGTTTTTCTTCCAAATAAAAGGGAACGAGAAGAAGTTACCCTTATCTATGAACCGGCACTTTGATACCATGAGATGAATGTAGGGGAGAGGATGATCCTGAGCTCCTTGTTTTGCAAGTAAACACGAACATACGAGTAGACAAACATACAAGAGAGACAGGCGGTTGAATTTTCTTCTGTACTATTACCTTCTCTATAACCATAACTTAAAGAGATAAGAGTACATATTATAAGAAAAAGTACTCTCCTACTATAACATATAAAGATCGGTCTATAGTGTGAACCTGACTATATAAGCTGGAGCTATAACTATGCCATACTCTACTAATCTAAATGTGAATGTCACATAGTTTGTCATTTAGAAGTAGCATATCAACCATAATCTCACCAACCATGCCAATCATGCATAAGTGCATAATTGGTCACCCAAGCATGTTATCAATGTACGTAGCACTAGTTAAGCTTCATATCTCAACATTTTCTTGGCATTTACATTGTTCATTTTATCGACTATATGACTTGGAGACAAAGAAGATAATTATCAGTTGTGATGTGGCATTCAAGGAAGTGCCTCATCAGGTGAAGGAGAAGACTCTATCCAAACTATCCTTTAATGAATAATTAGCCCAGTAGACACAACCACCAGTGGATAGTACTAACTCCACAAGAAGTTGATTCATTAGATGATGATGAAGAGAAGCCTACAACACCAAAAAAGGTACCATATCCTTAATGGGGGTGAAGCATCTCTTGCATGGGAAAGCTCCACTAAAAATTTACAAAAGAGCTAGTAGTAGCAGCTGCTCATAGATCCAAGATAATAGAGAAGTAGAAGAGGTATCCTCTCACATTATTAATATGGCCTTGATGGCTGAGATATTGAAAGTACAGGAGCTAGCTAGCTCTACTAGCTTAGAAAGGCACTAGCAATCCAAACTAGAGGAGGGGACCATGGAGTCATAGTATGACTTAATTTTGAGAAACCACACTTGGGATCTATGGATTGTCTTGCAAAATGAAAGGTTATGGGCACCAAGTGGGTTTGGACTCGGGTTTGGAAGGCCAAGTATAAGTTTGATGGTACATTAGATAAGTGCAAGGCAAGGCTTGTCAAAGGGTTTTGCACAGGCTAAAGGGTTTGACTTTCCTACAGCTAGATTGTCACTATTCGTAGAGCTCTAGCCTTGGCCGCTCATGAAAAATGGGTTGGTGTTGTAAACGGATGTGAAGTTGGTATTTCTAAAATGGTCATCTTCTCAAGGAGGAGGTTTATGTAGCATAGCCACCTGAGTTTGAGATACTCGATTCAAAAAACACCGAAGGCATTGTAAGGGCTGAAAAATAGGCTCCTCGAGCATGGTACCAGTGAATAGATGCTTTATTTGTAAGTCTTAATCTTTCTAAAAGCCCTTCAACAGATGAAAATTTGTATATTTTCTCTGAGTAGAGCAAGTACATGATCATTTTCCTATATGTGGACAACCTCATTATAATGAGGAACCATAAAGAGAAGATCCACCATACACAAGAGATGTTGAGGTTAGTGTTTGATATGATACTTGGGTGTATGCATTTTTGTTTGGGGTTTGAGGTCTAGTAAGAGTCAGATAGAATCTTCATTTCTAGCAAAAGTATACAAGAGAAAATTTGAAGACATTGGCATGGAGGTTGATACAAAGCTTTCTATGGAAGATGCTTCTCCACTTGTGGATATGAAGGATGATAGGAAGTTTGTAGGAGTTCAATATTTCTGTGCAATACACTGCCTGACATCAAGTCTACAGTTTGGTGTCCTTCATAGGTTCTCAAATACCCCTAAGAGAACCACTGAAAGGAAGGAATACGGGTGTTGAAATACATTAAAGGTACCATTGTGTATGGCATCTCTTCAAAATCAAGAAATTTCTTGATTGGATTTTGTGAGTCAAATTGGGCAAGAGATTGTGATAGCATAAAATTTGTTTCTACTTACTATTTTTGTATTAGGTCTAGAGTTGCATCCTGTATCAGCAAAGATGTAGTCTACAGTGACACTTTATTCTATAGAGGTTGAGCAAAAAAGATAGCATGATTTGCTTCATGTAAAGGAGTCTAGTTGAGAAGGATCTTAAGAGACATGTGTGTTGCTCAAAAGGGATCGATAGTAATGTACAACATTCAGAGATACATGGCAAATTACCAAAAACCTGATGTTTCATGCTCACACAAAGCATATTGAGATACAAAATCAAGTTTATGTACAATAAGCTTATCATGGATAAGAGGTTGATCTTGTCTACTTCCAAAGATAGAAAATTATGCAGATATTTTCACAAACTTGGCTCTTGGGAGAGATTTGCTAGAGTGACATCTTCATCATCTTGACATTGGTGGATGAATCAAAGAGGTAGTTCACCTATGGGGTGGATTTTGAGAGGGGTGTTTTAAAAGCATTTTCTCAATAATCCACCCTCATGTTGTTATTGTGGGTGATGGATATGCTTTATTTTATAAGGTCCTCTTTATGAAGATTAGCTATTGTGATGAGAACTCGTGGGGGGGGGGGGGGGACTCATAGTTTGCAGTTGGATGGTGGCTAGACTTAGCACTGTAGAAAAATATTTTTAGAGGAATTTGACATTGTTGATGAGAATGACCTAGAGAGGAAAATTATTTGATTAATAAACTTGGTCACACTACTAGTTTACAAAAGCAAAGATTTGTAACTAGAAATGTATTCCTAAGATTTCGATCAATAATCTTGGTCACTACCAGTTTACAAAGGCAAAGATATGTAGCTATTCCAATTTCCTACAAAAATAATATATCTACCACCCTATATGGTGGGACTGGAATTGTTAATAATTCATAACTGGAGTACTATTCATATCCATGTCCAAAAAGATGAAGAAGTGCAAAAGGTGAATTTTCCAAATCATAGGACTCATCATCTAGGCCAAGCTACCATTGACCTTGAGTGGATATACCACTTTGCACTGAGGTAGGTCAATGAGAGATAGGCTCATCATCATGTGAGACCCATTGACCGAGTCAGCATATAAGAGCAAATACCACTTTGCACTCGTAGGTCACTAGAAACAAATGTTTATATGATGTGCTAAAAGTTAGAGTACTAAATCTTTAATGTTTATATGATGTGCTAAAAGTTAGAGAACTAAATCTTTAAGGAAATAGAAAGATTCATTAAAGAATACTTGGGCATTGATCTTAAAAAGATGGAGGAAGAAATTGAGGAACACAATAAGGAATTTCTTCCATTGGGATCCCAGATCCCACTTATTTGTGAGAACTCGGCTCAAGTCTTGACTATCCTCAATGTGGTTCAACACAAAATGGGGGACCCAAATTTATAAATTCCAAGGGTGAGGAGATTCCCATGTACATGAGTGATAGAGAAGGATTAGCTGAGTGTGAGACTAAGAACATTCTCTCTAAAAAGATCTTCGAAGCAAAAAGGAAATTGGGAAAGATGAAGAATAATCATGTGCATATTAGCCCTAAGGCAAAGAAAATTTCTTGAGGTATGTGGGGGCACAGTCAAAGCTCACACTAAACTTATAGAATCCTTGAGTGAGGATATTGACACTACTGACTTTCCCAGTGCAAACATTGGAAACGGTTTTAGAAATGAGAAAAGAAAGCATGGATAACAAGGACTCAAGTTTCTTTAGAGACAAACTCTCTTGATGCACGCCAATAAGAGACAAAGAAACAAATTTCAAAAGGAAGCTAACAAGCCAAGAAGTTGTCTTGGGAGGAACAATTGAAGGAAGATGTGTCAAGGGTTTGTGAATACTTTAGAAAGTAGAACACTGTGGAGAACATGCAATGCATAGCGAGAAGGCCAAGAGGACCAAAGATGAACACTTAAGGTGAAAAGCAAATCAATCCTGCAGAACCTTGTGTGAAAACCCCAAACCTATGCACATTGTGACAGATATAAATGAGTAAGAAGAGAATGATCTAATTGATCTCTTAAAGGAGTTCAAGGTCGTGATTACTTGGATACACGGACATGAAGGACGTGGTTGCTTGGAAATACATGAACATAAAGGACATGATTGCTTGAAAATGCACGAACATGAAGGATGTGATTGATTGGAAATACATGGACATGAAGGGAGTGTCTCCACAAGTTTTTAAGCATACACTTCCCCATCATGATTGAGGCTAGACCAGTATAAGATAGTGAAGGAAGTGCCTCCACAACTTTTCAAGCATACACTTCCCATCATAACTGAGGCTAGACTAGTATAAGATAGTGATCACGATCCATGAACCCTAATTATGCAAAACTCATGCGGAAAAAAAATTGGTAAGTTTATTGATGCTAAGTTGATATATGAAATCATACAAATAGAATGGGTTTCACCTATTGTTGTTGTTTTAAAGAAGAATGATCATCTCAGATTGAGGAAATCTTTTGCATTCTCACTAATACTACTAAGAGATCCAAATTGGGATGTCATCTTCTGTGTCCATATTGATGTTTCTATTTTTGTGATTAGTTGTGTGTTTTAGCACAACCTAGTGACATAATATGGATTTTATGATCAATTTTACTAGTAGACAACTTAATGTTGAGAAGAACTATACCACTACTAAGAGGGAGAAAGGCCTTGCTATGGTTTATGCTATGAAAAATCTTTAACACTATTTGTTAGGTAACAAATCCGTGTTCTTTGACAACCATCATGCTCTCTTTATTTGATAAAATTTGTACGATAGGTCACACCATTAGGTGGCTTTTGATTTTAATGAATTTTGATTTCACAATCACAATTAAAAAAGGATCAACCCATGTGCATGCAAAAAACCGTTTGTCAAGAATCCTTAATAGTGAATCTCTAGTGGGAGTGAATGATGATCTTCTCAATAATCCTCGATTTCAAGTGGATATTGTTCTAAAATGAAGCCTTGACAATATCAGTTTTCTAATAAATACATTTCCTCTTGATCCTAAAATGACCAAGGAGATAGCACGTCAACTTATTAAGCAGCTTACACCTTTCTAGTTCATTAGAGGATAACTAATTATTAAGCAATCTGCACCTTTCTAGTTCATGTAAAGATAACTACTTATTAAGCACGCTGCACCTTTCTAGTTCATTACAAGACAACTATAAAAATTGAAAAAGGATGATATCCTTTGTAGATGTGTCCTTGAATATAAATACGAGATAATGCTTGAAGAACCCCATAGTGTAATAGTGGATGACATTTTATGGCCAAAACTATACCCTAGAAAGTTCTTCAATCAGGTCTTTGGTAGCCCACATTATTTGGTGATGTAGCCAAAGTTGTCAAAAGGTGTAGTGAATGTGTCCTTAGTGAGGTAGGCTCACCACATGGCCACCGGCTTCAACTTCATATTAGTACCAATTTACTTATATGAAGCATGTATTTCTGGAAAAGCACAAAATGAAAGGTATCCTCATTCAATCTAAGACCTTAGCTCCATTTCAATTAATTCACTCAGACCTTTATGGTCCAATGAGCACTCTTTCTCTAACTAAGTCAAAATACTTCATTAATTACATTCATGATTACAAGATACACCTCAGTTGCATTCCTAGAAGATAAATTCACAGTTTTAGAACACTTCAAGGTTTATCAACCATCTAGTGGAGATCCAATTAGGTGCCAAAATAAAGACACTTCAAGGTGTACCAACATCTAATTGGGTGCCAAAATAAAGACTCTCTACATGAACAATGGGTGGCCTTCATCTCCTATTATTGTCAGCAGGAAGGCATTAATCATCAATTATCAGTACTTTAGAACCCCCAATAGAAAGGGGTAAAATTCACACTCTTCTACATTAATCATCAATTAATAGTACCTTATAGCCCCCAATTGAATGAGGTTGTATAGAAAGGAAAAATCACTCTTTTACAAATTACACGCTCCATGCTCCAAGTGACAAATCTTCCTCGTTATTACTGGGGGGAATCTACGGCTACAGAATCTCCTTGCCATTCAAATCTCCATTTGAGCTATGGTTTTTGATTTCCTCAACCACTAGCTCGATTACAAGGCCAATCCACAAATATAGCCTCTCCGACACTGGCATCTCCTCTCATTCTAGCCATTCAATCTAAGGTTAGCTCATTTGGTCATAAATTAATAATTTTTAGTTAATATGCAATACCCTAGAAAGACATATCTACACCTTAGGGAAAGATTTTATTAAGGTTGTGTGATCAAAAAGGTTTTAATAGCTTAAATTTTCCCCTTATCCTTAAGGGAACATAAGCTAGATTAAGGTAGACTAAGATTTAATTGATTTTTCTGAGAAGGATAAGATTTTTGCACATATCTCAAAACCAAAGAATTAATTGTTTCTTGTATGGCACATTAACCTTACTTAATTAAATAATTAATTATTTTAAATACCATACATAACTAAGTGTTTTGCACCTTTATTAATCTAAGAAAGGATTAGGATTAGGAGAATTGACCCACCCTTAGAATTATGATTAATATTCTAGGGTTGAACCAATAATTTATAGAGAGAGAAAATACACATATACCTATAAGTCAATAATATTCTAGGATAAAAAAGGATTGAATTTTTTTAAAAAATAGACTTTAAAGTGGATTTGAATAATTAATTTTAGGGGTAAATTAGATAAATAATTATCCTAGATTTTAGAGAGAGAAAGCCACTTATTACCTCTCGAAGAATCAAGGGTACAGATGCACAAAATATTACCCAAGAGATGTGGTAATCCTGACCTTAGTTTTTCAAAAGAATTGAGAAATAAAAGACCCATGTGCGGCCATTTTGTCATAAGTAATTTGATTATTGATCTTTCTAGAAGTTTGTTAAAAAATGGTATAGCCCCAGAAAAGAAATGCAATTGGGTACCTAGAGTTAATTAGATCTGATGTAGGAGTTTTTTGACTTAAGTAGATTTCTAAGACTATGGAATTAAACCAAAAAGGGAAAAGGAAGGATCTTAAATTGATCTTAGAGATAGAAACTGTAATGATCTAGAAGATCGTAGAAGAAAAGAGTTGTGAGGTCTTAAGAGAAGTCTAGCTATAACCCCAAGAATTTTAAAAAGAAATGCCTTGAGAAGACCTCACCAGGATACATAATGTAGCCAAGGAAATTTGACTATCTAGAGTATCGACTAAAGAATTATGATCTCGTCTGAACATGTAACGGTTACACTGTGGTTATATGTATGATGCATGTTATTTGAAATCATGTATTAGACATATGTGGCCTAGACCAGGTACTAGAGTGTGTGAGCTTCTGGGATAGGTGAAAGAAGTGTTGGAGAGCACTACATCATTGGCACTCACCCCTACATGGAGGCCCAAGCTTTGAAGAACCAAGAGGAAGAGGAGATATTGTGTCTTTTGCTGGATGTCAAAATGGTAATAATAAAGACAGCAAAGGCTAGACTCAGCAAGGTATGGGATCAAGCTTTAGAAGCTCTGATTACAATACAAGAACAAATGGCTTGCAAAGCTCAAAAGTTCATCCACAACCTAGATGAAGATGATGATGCTAACGGGCAACAACAACAGCCACAGTAGCACAACAACAAACATAGCCGCGCAGCAACCTATAGGCTAGGTATCTCCTAGGCCAAGTACTTTCAGAAAAGAGAAGCAAGCAAAAAACAAGGAGACAAGTCTTGTGCAAGCCCTGAAGGCTACCATGTGGAAAGCAAATCACTAGGAGGAGGCAAAAAAGCTAGCAGAGAGAATCAAAGAATTACAATAGGAATTATAGGAAGCAACACCCTCCCAAGAGTATGCAGCAATTCTGAGAGAAGCTTATAAAAGCATAGACGAGGCCAAATCACAGGCAGAAGAGTATAAGGAAAAATTAGAGAAGAGCACAAAATTTAAAATGGATATAATCAAAGAACTAAAACGCTCTAGAATTGGAAATGCAACACTGTCTAGATAACGAGGATTAGCTCAAAAGAGAAAGGCTTGGAGACTGGGAAGAATACAAGACGACCCTCTAGAGGTAGGCACGGCCAATGGTGGAAAAGATACAACTAACCCAAAAACAAGATTCCAGTGGAAACTGGAGCTGAGAGAAGCAAAAGAAGAAGTCCCAAGGCTACAAGCTAAAATTGCCAAGGTGAAAGATGGTGTGGAGCTTGCCTCAGAAAGCACAAAGATGTTACCGGTCGATGTGCCAAGAAAGGAGCGGGGGGAGTGACTAATTAAAGTCCGAAAATTGTAGGATGCCAACCAAGACCTAAACAAATAAAATGAGTGCCTGAAAAATAGCTTAGTCAACAGCTCAGTCGCTCCATGGGCCAGCATCAATAACCCATTTTTTGAAGCCTCGCATGTGATGTTCTTAGAGCTACTGAAGGCCAACAAGGAGTTACCACAGTACTTTCAAAATGCGAATAGAATAAGGTCTATATTGATCAAGAAACCCCTTCCTCTTTAACATCCATGCTGTCAATTCTTGTTCTCTTAGACTCCGGAGGGGAGGAAAATGATCCCACCAAGGATACAACCACCAAATAGTGCCAATGTCTAGAAGTGGAGCACTAGAGACCAAGATGTAGAAAAGTTACAAATCCCACCTCCAAAACATCTGGTGGAATATGAAGAAGCTGCACAGGTTGAGTAGAGGCCTATTCCAATATGTGGCAGAAAAGAAAATTTTAGGCAAGACCCCACTCCAACCTGTGGTGGTGAGAGTTTTTGACCTACAAACTTCGCACACTGACATCAATGGTCTTGTGTGTTCAGAAGGACATGCGACAAAATTAAAGAGTTTGCAAAAGCACGCACATACTCTGATAATGTATGCATCCCACACTGCACTCCCCCAAAAATGTTTGTGAAGTTTAAGGAAAAATTTATCAACAAGGAAGTGGGTTTCGAAGTAGCAGCTCCAGCACCGGGCGTGCCATGTGTTGTGCCTAGTAGCTCAGTGGATAGAGTGATCAGTTGATCACCTCCCACCTTCCACGTTGTAAGTGCACCACCTCGGTACTGCACATGTGAAGATGGCGCGGGCTGTAACCACCGAAATAGCCATTGTTTGCGAAGAACAAGAAGACCGAGCTTAAAAGGATGGCACAAGGAAAGCCAATGACAGGGGAGAGAAGTGTGTGAGCGCCAACTGAAGATTGTAGAAGAGAGTGTTTTTAGTCTAGTGTTGTGCAGTTGCTTAGTTGTGAGCTTGTACTAGTTTTGGAAGTAATGCAAGAACAATGTTGATTTTCTCTTCATCTCTGTGTAATTTTTATAATGTGTTGGATAGGAATGCTGTAACACTGTCTTAAGAAACATTTTGTGTACTTAAAAGAGAGAGAAAGAGTGAGTGTGTTATGTGGTGGTGTGAGAGTAGAGCATGTGTGTGTGAAGTTCCAAGGCCGAGCGGTATTTTGAGTGTCCCCATGACCACTCTAGTGATGGTGTTTGAATCCAAAAGCTTTGGCGGGTGCCTACATGTCTCCCACGGCATTGCCTGACTGGTCTGTCACCTCGGACTGCTGTCTTGCCATTCTGCTGCTGGTGCTACTGCTGAAAGGGAAAACAATGAGAAACAATAATTCAAGAACACCAACATGAAATCTAATGGAAAGAGCAAAGATTCAACATCTGGACAGCAAGTTGAGCAATTGGCTGCCACATTAATGCACGAGATGACCCAACATTGGAGAGCCGGGATCAGGGAGTCAGCCAACCCCATCTCTATCGGAAGAGGGAGCTTGTATGGTGCCCAATCTATCAAGCTAACTATACCAGCACGGAGTGTCCACATTTGTGACCCCGTCCCAACCTCTATTGCACATATTGCCAAAGATGGGGCAATCATGAAGTTACAAATTGCTATCAGCAGAGGTGCTCTACCTCAAGCCTTGTCTGCAAACCCCAGGCAACCGTTGGCTTTGCCAACACCTACTCTCCTTGAGGAAAATCAGCTAACCTTGACAAAAAATTTCGAGGAAGGGGACAAGGGGGAAATTCTAGAAGTTCCTAACTACAAAACCCTTGAGCCAACAAGTCCACCCTCTCAAATTCTAAGCCACTATGTTATGGAGGGAGACCAAATGTACCTAGTGTACTTAGCCACCCCAATGCCATGGGGCAAAGACATGAATATGATGGCAAAATGACCACCTATGCAGTGCTATCATTGTGCAAGACCTCACCAAGTGGCTGAGTTTCCTATTAAGAAAGGGATGGCAAGTACCTTTGTAGTAGTAGGTGCTCCCACCATTAACCCCCTTGGAATTGACCATTCTGAGACCTGGAACAACGAAGGCTCGTGAAGCTAATCCCAACACGAGCATCAACTTGCTGAGTGTCAAAGATGGCTTTATCCACACGATCCCTCTCAAGGCTATAACCCGATTACAAAACAAACAAAGAGCTGCAGCTCCTGCTGTAGCAGAGGCATCAACCTTGTGAGACGACCAGGGACAAGCCAAGGTCTTATCCTCAAAAAAAATCCCTGAGAGCAAGCATGAGAAACTAGACGACCAGGGACAAAAACCAAGGTCTTATCCTCAAAAAAATTCCCTGAGAGCATGCACGAGAAACTAGATGCTCAAGAAAGAAAACCACAAAGATCATTAAGGGAGACAACCAGGTAGTTATCAAAAGTGGTTTAGAAGATTGCACGACAACACATGCATCAACCTCTTTGTCAGAAGAGGTTGTCAAAGGATCTTCCTCTTTATCAGAAGAGGAAGATCTACTACACTCAGGCGCTCGAGCCTGAGAATCAATTAATGCTAACTAGCTCTCGAAAATTGCTAAATATCCTAACCCCATGGAGGAGAAAGAAAGACTATTGGGCAGCCCAAGAATTGGTCAGGGAGGAATGCCAAGCACAAATAGAAGAAGATCCTCCTACTGCCTATCTTGAGCCATGTCTGTTGGTCTCTCCAACATGAGAACTTCTGAAGATGCTCAGGTATGTTCTAGAGAGCTCCCAGACTAGTCACCCCCATAGAGGCCCCAGCAACAACACCCACTGTATAGCAGCTAACCCCCACTAGGGAAATCGGGTAGCCAAATATCTCAAAGATCTAGGGGATGACCACCTTAAAAGAACAAATACATAAATCCCTATCCACATCCCATATACACATAAGAGCTTAAGATTAAGCCAAAGAAACCTTCCTCACGGAACAACCTCCACTCCTAGACATTGCTGGTCTCTCTTCCTTCCTTCCCTCTCAGATCTAGATCCCTATTGGCACCTTGCTTCAAGGTAGCCCAAGCTTATGGAAAGATCTAAAGGACTGGATGGAGGGACGCCTAGGGGTAGGCATGCTAGAATCCATGGAGCTAGATAGCTCTAATGAGTTTGAGGAAGATGAGATTATTATACCCCACGAAACCATTGGCACCCCATAGTTCGAGTAAATAAGCTCAGGTAATACTTTGAAGGCAACAAACTAAATGTGGCTTTGTCGATAACCTTCGATGGCCTCCAAGTCACAGTACTCCTAGACGGGGGAGCAGGAGTGAGCATTGTTACAAAACAACGTTGGGAAAATGGGGAGCACCTGCTATGGATGACACCACGTTTTGCTAGTCAAACTTGCTGACAACACCACAACTAGACCCATTGGCCTATTGAAGGATTTGAAAGTAAATATCCTTGGAGCTACCTATCGCCACACCTTTGTGGCATTAGGGGAAAACGGGACTCATTACTCGGCCTTTTAGAGAAAGGAAAAATAGGTGCCCAACCAATGGCCACAAAGGCTATGTAATGTAGAAATTCTTCAAAAAAGAGAGAAAATTTTTAAAAAGATCGAATTTGTTGCTCCAAAAAAAAAAGAAAGAGGAAAAATGACATTCTCTCTCTTCTTTTTCCTCTCGTATGTTAGATGCTGTCAACATTAAAGTTTGAAGCAATAAATTTTCATTTCCCACCCATTGCATACATTTGGGAACATACCCAATTTCTCGCGCTCTCCTCGCATTAACATACCATCGCACTATGATTTCTCAATGTTTTGCTCTCTCGTCACTAGCAAACAACCCTCTGACTAAAATGTCGATGCGCCCCAAGAGGCCATCTTCACAAATCCAATCTATTATGATTCATAACACACTAAATGCACAAAACACATGGAATCCTCTAACGGTTTCGAAGGCGACTTGGATTTTTCTCACGGAAGAGAAAGCAAAGAGGATTAGCAGGCAAACAATTTTATATCATGCTGGACAGGAAGAATCCAAGGATTCAGACACGGAAGCAACAAATCAAGTATCAAAGAGGTGCTTGTCCAACATGTGTATTTGCATAACGAGTTAAGGCAAGATGGTTGGCCACATGATCTTCCAACCACGTCAAGGACCAAATTTTAAGCTTCTAATTCATTGTAGCTTCATTTTAAACTCAACACAACGTTTTTAATTAGATTGTTTGATTAATTTTTCAGACGTATATCCTTCAACATATATTGAATGGCAACCAGTGGAATCAATAATTGGCATCCTTAATGTTCTGCATGCATATATTGGAGAGCAACAATACAAAGGTCACTCTCCGAGATCATTTGCCGAGGCAGGTATATTCTTTTTACGACCACTATTTCCAAATTCATACTAGAATGGCAACTTTTGGCACATTAAGTAAGGCTCCTCTGCTCAAATTCACAAGTCCAGAATGGGAGTTACCAAGTGCAGTGCGATAAGTGAAAGTTATCGAGCAAAACTTTTCTAGGAGGCGTAATGTAATCTCAAACCACATATCTCTACAAGACTCGTTCGAGTAGCATTCGTAATGTCGGTAACGGTATTTGTGGATTTGTTTGCAAAGTCAAGAATACGGGTTACAAAAATAATGTTTTTCTGTGAAAACATGCAAAACATGGATATACTTGAAATCCTTGATAGAGGATGGGATACAAAGGAAGAGAGAAATGTAATTTTCTTTGTGGTAATGAAAATGTGTTGTAGGTATGTCGTTCGTATTCAAAACTTCATCATGTCTTTCTATTACAAGCATATGCACAGAGTACATAACAAATTAGTGCCACATGGATCAAGACATGGATGAGATGGATGGGAATGCTCTTATTGAAATTGCAATTAAACTCAATGATAGAGTGATTTCAACGATAAATATGTCAACGATAAATATTGGTGAAAACTACAATCTACAACAGTTACGACAAGATATCATGGATGAGAGCTAAACAAAACTGCATTCTGACTTCCATTTCCAAGTAGGGAACAAGCAGGTAAACAATCCAATACTCTCAAAATGCATAATGTTACCATTCTGAAAATAATTTTCTTTACTATATAGGTGTTATCGAGACGTGAGCAACGTATAGAATGTAAAGACCTATAGGACGACAAACAGGTGACAATAACATGTAAGTGACCTTGATTATTATTATTTTGCGGTGTTTTGACTTTGAGTGCATTTCAAAACAATTACTAGAAGGCCGAGAATGGCAATAAGACAAAATTGCAAAACACAATTTAAACAAAGAAGACAACAACATCAACGCGATATTGGTCATTAGGAGTTGGGTTCTATGTCGTCATATCGCGTTGTTGTGGTCGTTTGTTGAATGACGTTCAAACAAATTGGAACATACACTTCAAGAGCTAAACAACCACAACAATGTGATCCTAGGTCATTCTACCGACAAGTATACCCCATATCGCATTGTTGTGGTCATTTTGGGGGTCAAGGAAAATGCACTTTATAGCGCCTCATCACACCATTAAAACTATGTTTTCCCTGTCTTACGTTTGAATGCAAAATCTCATGTTTCAGTAAATGACCACAACAACACGATATGGGACATTCTACATGGACTTCCAACCCACATCACGTTGTAATGGTTGTTTTGTGTCCATATTTGTTTTGTCATTTGAACTATATTCAACGGAGATTTTGTTAGAAATTAACTATAATTTTTTTATGCAGAAAGGGATATGGACTAAGGTGCCAAGTTCAAGCTATCTGCGCCAATTTTTCAAAGAATGCTGCTCCATGGTGAGATGGTTCGCTGTCTCACAAAGAGAAATGCACTATGGCTATTGTGCTTCCCTCCTCGAATGGCTATCTGTAACTCTTCATATTTCAAGGTCATAGTTGTTTTACGCAATGTGCTCATCACTCTTGCCAAACTCACTTGCTATAAATCAGTAGAGCTACTAGCAATGCGTACCTTCTGATTTTTGTCTTCAACAACAATGTCTAGTTTCCATAGATTGACACTTGTGTTTTCAACTATGCAACTCACAGTTGCAGCATCTACTCCCATACGGGAAATGTTCAGCCTCTCCTGGAGAGCCCTAAACTCGTCTTCGGAGGGCAGAGTGCCTAGGTTTTTTATCTATTTCGAGGTATTTGTCATCTCCCTGCTGGACAAATCCTTCATCTTTGTCAAGATGCTGAGCAATGATGGTAAGGCAGTACTCTTGTCGCAAATTGAATAGAGCCTATATGTCTGAAAAGAGGACATAATGCTTGCCTTCAATCGGAAAGGAGGGTAAAATGGACAAGGGCACATCCCGACGTCCTCATCCGCATGTTGGCGTGTGTCCTACTCGACGACAGGAATGATGGTGTCACAGAGCGAAGAGCCTGGATGTCAACATTTGGGGTCTCCCTCCTCTCCTCCTCCTAAAATAATCAATATCATCCTCTATTTCCAGAGCTTCTTGAGCTCCATCTTAGAGAAGACCACCTTCACCTTGAGGTCTAGGCAAATCATCGGAGTTCTCATCCAATTGCAGATGGAGGTAGAGATGAATCCCTCATAAAAGCGAACAAAGCTACATTTTCTTTTGTGGAGTGGGCATTTTTACTCCTCACAAAGAGCACTGGACACAGCAACCTACTAAGAAGGCGTTTAAGCTTTTGTATGACTTCCTTTGTTCGCTTTAGGTCAAGGGCATGAACAAATGAAACACCTTCAAACTCCACTTGACCATCAGAAAAAGTAACATTTGTGAACTCAAGGTGCTAAGTAGCAAGCTAGGAATCAAGGGACCTTAGCACGTCTGCAAGAACAAACTCGGCATTAAACATTTTAAAAAACTTTAGCTTGCAGATGGTGCTGTTTGACTTTGTAGATAAAGTCAAACGGCCTGACTTCAGGTGTCTTAGCAACTATTTCATCTTCCTCCTCCACAACTACAAAATTGCTAGGACCAACCTATATTCATCTAAAAACCAATAGAAGCAAACAAGCCGTTAATGAGCACCAAAGTCAAACAATGTGAAGAATTTATCGACAACAAACAGCAACATAACAGAAATGACCATAACAATGCAAAGGGATTGAGTCGTACGCGAAGAAATATCTCTCATCGTGTTGTAATGATCATTTTTTCAAGTAACTAAATAAACCTTGACGGTAAAAAGCGAGATATACCAACGCTATAACTTAGAATGACCACCAAAACATGACGGTGACCATCCTTATAGGAAGATTAGTAGAAAACTACTCGAAGCTTAAACAAACAAGCTAGTAGACATTCTCTTAAAAAATAACCACAACAACATGATGAGAGTTCATCTTAATGGAAAGAATATGCCTCCTCGCATTGTTATGGCTGTTTTGGGGTAATATGCATAATTCAATCTAATCAAAGAGAAATATGAGGAAATGGGAAGGCGGAAACACATATTAGGGTAAGAGTTACCTCCATAATGGATGACAAGGAAGGATTCAGGGTTTGACGAAGGCGCAGTGAAGGACTATGACAAAGACAAAGGGCATGTGATGAGTATTTTTGCGGTTTCAGATATCATGGGGCTAGGACAAAGTCCACGGCCCATCATACCTCACCAAACGATCCTGGCATAGTGAGACAAATAGGAAAGGACAAGAACATAGATATTATGAATCAAGCTCGTAGGACCCGAAAGAGGAACTATGCCAGCATGCTGAGAGAGATTCGCGGTGCAGAAGCACATGTCCGTTCGCCATACCAAGACTTTCCTTCCAAAGGTTGGTCAAGGGTGTCTGTTCGGATTATTGCATGGATATGCACTAGCAAGCTTCTGCCTTGGGTTGCCTCCAAGAGTCCACAGAAGACTTCCCTGTGGAGTTCTTTTAGGATAGCTATGTCCTTTGCGACACACACTCATCATGTTACCATCATGCCCAAGGACATGGCTTCTCTTTGGTGTCTCCATTTTAGGTACGACAAGACTCTTGAGCCTTATCGTATTCCTTATCGGAGAATGAGCGAGATCTTGGAGATCCCTCCCATTCTAAGGCAAAGGGTCAGGGTCGAGGAGGTGCCAATCACCCATAATCAAGACACTCACTCAAAGAGGAGGGATGAAACCCTTGGGCGATTGGACATTCTAAATGCACAGGATACGGTTGAGTGGGCACAAGAGTAGATACAAGAGACCCTTCGATAGCTGGAGGATGAGAGGAGGGATGAAGATGAAAGGAGAAGAGTGCAGGAAAGAAGAGATTCAGAACGAAGGGAGAAACAGGAGTTGGCTTCCGATCTTCTTGTGATAAACTCGTAGGCCCTCAAATACCTAAGGTTGTACTTCGAAGTCGAGGTCTCGATTTGCAATGCCGACTACGTTTTCATTGTCGGTGCCAACGAAGTGAATATTTTGTCTGACTCTTCTAGGGAGGTCAATGACGATTTGATGTCTCTCATTCTTAGGTTGGTGGCATTCTAGTGTATCTTTTCGCGTGTGTGGTGCATTGTAATTTTCTCCAATTTCATGTTTGGCTTATGTTTGGTGCCTCATCATTTCAAGACTACCAGAAAATCACCAGTCGTTGGTGTACATGGTGAATTCTTTGGTCTCCGTGGTCCTTGCATCTGAGGTCACCATGATCGATATTTGGGACTGGTTCTACACCTACATCATCGATCTAGCAAATTGTTTTCTTTTCATACCACGAGGAGTAAGTTTCTTAATTTCTTTCATTGTTGTTGTTCATGGTTTAGCTCTTGGGTTCGTTTTTCTTATACATAATTATCACTCTATCCTTTTGCTAATTGTAGTGCCCATTGGAGTTTAGTGATGTACCACCTCCCGGACCAGGAAATGTTACTTGGTCAACTTTACTCATGGCACTCATGCTAATGTTATGCTGTGAGTACATGCAATAAAGACAATTCAATTTTTTGGTTATCATATGGACATTGTATTTATATTATTATTTTGTTTGGGATGTAGATCCTTGAGGAAATTCATTGCAACCCTAGAGGGTGTCACGTAGGATGATTTTGTAAGCTGCACAAGATATATTAGATGTAGGGTTCCACACGTCAACCGGATGGAAGCTCCTATGGTTGGCATGTCTCATTCCATGCCTTTTTGCTGATGCACACTCTACTTGAAATACCATCAGCAGAGGTACAGTTTTGTACATCACATTTTAAATACCTTTCTAACAGTCTTTTGTACATCACATTTTAAATACCATCATCAGAGGTACAGTTTTGTACATCACATTTTAAATACCATCAGAGGTACAGTTTTGTACATTTTTAAATACCTTTCTAATAGTCTTTTGTTTTATGTATGTTATTCATCCTTGACCTTTCTTTTTGTTTTTTTGCAGAACCCCCCACTAAATGCTTATTATAAGGAGGAGGACTACGACATTTTTCGGAGTGAGCTTATCGAACAGACAATCAACCAAGTTAGTATTAGGCCCTGGGACGCCCCCTATCCTTTCACGCCACCGGCCCACGATAGTGCACCCCCACCCCCGATGTGATGTTTCGGGAACTATCCTCCTCGATACTCCTAATCATCCTCCTCCCGATGTTGTGTGGAGTCCCCCCCCTGACAGTTCCGATTTTCCACCACCCCAAACATCATAGGGACTTTGTAATTTTTACCTCTATATGAAATTTATCAATGAATTATGCATTCTTTGTACGGATCATCTCTTGTTGTGGTCTTTTTGTAATAAACATCTCTTGTTAATAGCACCGTGTTATAGACAAGAAAAAAATGATGATCCGTACAAAGTGAACGCTAACACAATTTTGTGAGCGACCACAACAATGTGATACGGGTTCTCTTTCAACACAGGACTACCCCCTGTCGCATTGTTATGCTTTTGTAATAAACATGTCTTGTTAATAGAATTGTGTTATAGACAAAGAAAAAGATTACCTTCATCTCAATCAAAACATTACTAGAGAGAGAGAGAGAGAGAGAGAGAGAGAGAGAGAGAGAGGCATGATGATTGAGAGAGAGAGAGAGAGAGAGAGAGATGTTCTTAATCTTTCTTTGTAGTTCTAATTCTTTATTTCTCTCTCTCTCTCTCTCTCTCTCTCTCTCTCTCTCTCTCTCTCAATCATCATGATGACATTAGCAAATAGTAATCATCATGATGATGTCAGTAAATGATAATCATCATGATGACATCAGCAAATAGTATTTATAATCATCCCCTTATTGTATTCATCATAAATTCACACGGGCACACACGCTTGAGCCAGTGGTGAAAAGACGAACTTACACATTACACGGGCACACACGCTTGAGCCCTAGTTAAGATTACACACACTCCTTTGTCAACACAACCACTTTATCAACACACCATCCTTTGCTAACAGTGAGGTAGTGTAAAAACTATGGAAAAATTACCTTTCCTGTGCACAGAGGAGGTATTAGACTTTATGGTGCATTTTGAGCCCCTCCAACACCTGGTGCCCCCTCAATCATTGGGAAAGAGATTGAACAGAATAAAAGTGCTTACAATTCTGTAAGGTTTGGAGCTGGCCCTTATGGAGGTAAGCCTTTCTCCTTCCCTTTTCTCCTTGATGCATAACTCAAGCGTTAACTCAATGCTTTACTCAGTGGTTCCATAGGAAAGCCTAACTAAGTGCTTAACTCAATGGTTCCATAGGTAAGACTAGCTCAATGCTTTCTCTTTGCAAGAGAAAAGAGAGGTTGTGAAAGCCAACAAGCAGGTCCTATAGAAAATAGCTGAGGCAAAATCTGAGTGTGACCAGAGGATAGCCCAAGTTGAAGAGTGGCTAAAGAACGAGGTCAGGGATGCAAAACTGGTGTATCACAGAATATATAGAAAGGAGGGACTTGAGTACATTGTCTGCTTCGAAAAAGATGTTGAAATCTCTACTCAACTTAGGAAAGTTGTAGCCCTGAAAGAATCTTTTTAAGGGATAGTCATTTTGTAATATCTTTTTAAGTTAGGCATTTTTTTAAAGCCATTTTTTAATATCACTCTCTTTTTAATATCACTCTCTTTTTATGCTGATAATATAAATATTTGCCCTTTATGTCCTTCTCACTCTAATGTAAACCAAAAAAATTATCTTGTTGAAACTCCCTCAGCTCTTTTCGTGAGTCTCTCTCTCTCTCTCTCTCTCTCTCTCTCTCTCTCTCTCTCTCTCTCTCTCAGACAAAATCAAAATTGGTGGTAAAATGCTCCATAATAGATGCCCTTATTTCTCAGCTCTTTGCCTGATTATCGCTCTATATCTCAGGTAAAAGAAGACACAACAAAATTTCAGTTGGTGGGAAAATACTTTAGTCAAATGTCCAAATCTCTCAGATCTTTGCCTTAGACTCTCTCTCTCTCTCTCTCTCTCTCTCTCTCTCTCTCTCTCTCTCTCTCTCTCTCTCTCTCTCTCTCAGAGGGAAAATACATTAATCAAATGTCCATTTCTCTTTGCTACGAAAACTACCACAATAACGTGAGGGGAGGGAATTATACCAGCAAGTATGTGTTGTATCGTGTTGTTGTGGTCTTTTTTATAGCAAAGAAAAATTCAAGATGGGAAGTCCTTTTCATCCCCCACACTACCACCACAATGCGATGTTAGGTCATCCTACCAGCAAATATACCCCATATTGCATTGTTGTGGTGGTCGTTTTGGTTGTGAAGATATGTTTCATTTGAATGAAGATTTTTGAATGAAAAATCTTATGTCTTGGTAAATGAAGATGTTTGAATGCAAGATCTTATGTTTCAAGACAAGATTACCCTCTTTCGTCACGTTGTTGTGGTCTTTTGTAATAAACATGTCTTTTTAATAGCACCGTCTTATAGACAAGAACAAAATGATGATCAACTTCCTTAGTTGTAAAAGAGAATGCAAACATGAGGTACTAAACATGATTTTTTTGTATCATTATTCGCTAAACACGATTTTTGTGAGTGACCACAACAACACGATTTTTGTGAGTGACCACAACAATGCAATACATGTTCTCTTTCAACATAGGACTACCCCCTGTCGCGTTGTTATGGTCTTTTGTAATAAACATGTCTTGTTAATAGAATCGTGTTATAGACAATGAAAAAGATGATGATGAACTTCCTTGGTATTATCTTTGTCCAAATACAAAAAGGCTTGTACATACTTCCTTTTGCTGTATTAACGTACAAAAAAAAATTCAAAAGAGCAGCTTCATTCTATGCAGCGTTGATCGATGCACACTTTTTGTGATCGCCACTCTGAGTGTTTTTATGCAACATTTGACCCTCTGTATGCTTGTTGCCTTTTTTCTTTGTGTGCTACTCGATGTGCTTTGTAAGGCCTCATGCACTCCAATTCGCTTCTTATTTGTAATTTCTGCAAAATCCTCTGGTAGAACCATTGGAATACTTCATGTAGACTGTTTGCTCTCACTTTCCCTCCTGCATGTCTAGTGTGGCAAAAAGTATGTGTTTCTTACTTGATAGTGAGACTTATCCATTCCTTGTGTTGACCATATTGATGGAGTTCCATACTCTTTCACAAACGATGGTAGATGGTTGTATATTATGTGCTGTAGAAAGACAATTATGAATGAAATGAGTTCTGATCTTACAATGCATGATGAATGAAATGAGTCCTTGCTGAATGAATGAAATGAATTCAACCATATAATGCGTGATGTTTAATTCACTCCATGCATGAATTCAACCATATAATGCGTGATGTTTAATTCACTCCATGCATGATGAATGAAATGAGTCCTTGCTGAATGAATGAAACGAATTCAACCATATAATGCGTGATGTTTAATTCACTCCATGCATCTTTCATCGATTTCTGAAATTCCTCGATGGTGGCTTCGAAGATGTTAAGTTCATTATTGTCCCAACATCTCTTCTTGCAGAAATAGAAGATCTTATCTATGGATTTCCACACATCTGCCTTCTTTGTTCTTGCACTGCCATCATCCCCATGATCTTTACTACATTATGCAATGCCTTCCATTTCTCATATGACACTGTAGTACTCCTCCTCCTTGTTTCTACATAATGTCTATTGTTGGAAAGAAAGCACCTTGCTTTCACTCCACCAATTGATGGCTTTGATGGTCCTTGGACGCTCTTTGTTGACCTCTTTTCATTGATTGTTATCTTGATGTTGCCCCCATGTAAAACAATGTCAAATAGAACTTTTTCCAAGGCTCTTATAGCCCTTTGCTCTTGCATATATGCAAGAGCTTCCAAGCAAATCTAATGTACAGGAATACAAGTTTCTCAATTATCCTACACACTGCATGTAATGTGTAGATATGTACTCTTGCAATTGGATTATCTAGCACAGGTCAGAAGTTTGGATCTTTCTCATGCCTATTAGGGGAATGTGACCAGTTTCATCGTACTTGCATGTTCCATGCAGTATAGGCAGGGACACTTTACATTTCCAACCTTTGAAATATTGTACATGCACTTGAGTGTTTTCAAGTCTCTTGAAATATAAAAGCAAAAGAATTGTTATTAAATGCTTCCTATTTAGAAGAACTATTTGGGAATGCTTTTTGTGTCATTCTCTTAATGCAAGCCATACCTGCCATCATATGCCATTCCACAGTGAAAATTCCTATATCTTCTACATGAAGTGTTTCTCTGTCATTTTACCTCCTAATTATGTTAGGTATGTCTATATTATGGAACATCCAATGGAGGGTATCATGGTCCTCCATCACCACCTACATGATAAAATTAAAAGCGAGGTTTCTTTAATGAAAGAGTTCATGAAACCAAAAATAAAAAGAATAAATTCATACCTCAAGTGACCCAAGACACCAAATATTATTCTCTTATTGCACACTAAAATATTTGGGATATTTTTTTTGTATTGTGTTATCCAATGCCATGTTCATTAATGTGATTGTTATTCTCTCTATTTTCCTTTGCTTCACAACTTCACATTCAGCAAGTTTGATAACAAACATAAGGACTCCTCTAGTCTCTACCAAGGTCATTCCAAAAAATTGGACCATTGCCTTTTGTAATATTTTCAAATCAAAGAAAATATTGTTGGTCTTATCATATCTTACTTCTTCATTGTTATTAAGGTAGGTGTCTTCGATGTGAAAAGGCTGACCAAGCCAAGTTCTGATTCCCTCATTAAGTGCCACACACTCTCTCCTAACAAGATATGGTTTCGGAAGAAGTGTAACCCAAATTTCATTTTCTTTGTATTTTGAGTGTATTCGCTTGAAAATCTTGGAATACCACTTTCTCCCTATGCCAACATTATCAAGACACCTTCATACACCAAGAGCCAACACCCCACTTTTCTTTGTAAATTGTTCTATGAATGTTCATCGTACTTTCTTATACTTCTTCTCCTTGAGCATCTGGCCTTCTATCTTTGAAGATAAAAGCATGGAATATTGTCTAGCCTCAATCCAATTCCATGTTTTCTTTATTTGGATGTAGGAGACACCTGAAATGAATTTGTCTTGTTATAAATTTACAAGTTACATGCAATAAATGCTATATCATAGAAATGTAGAACACTTGGATTAAGTTTCTCTATGTTCCTCATATTCCTTTTTCTTGCTCTCATGCCAATGCTTGTTGCTTTTACACATGCACCCTATAACTTCTTGTCAAGCTCCTGTATTGTTTTAGATTGAGACTCTATTTTGCACAAGAGCTATGAACTTCTTTCTTGAAGAGAGGTATACATTTGTTTGCAAATGACTATACTCCAAATGTGTTGAACAATTCAAGTCTTTTAGAACTCTATTCGATTGGCTTAGTGCATTGCAATAGCCAAGTAGTCCTTGGTGACCATCGCCAACATATCTAATCAATGAGGTTGGATTTGAGAATGAGGGTGTGCTTGAGGTTAGAGAATTATTTGGATACATAGATCCATCACACCATAGGTCTATATGCTTTGAGCTTGAAGCTCTCATCTCTTCCTTCTCTCTTCTATTGATTGAAAGCGGGGGCTGATTTTTATTCTTCCAAGGTGTATATTCTTCTTCAAGATCAATATGCATATGATATAGCTTATTCTTCTCTCCCATATGAACGTGATGCAACTATGTCACAATGTAGCACAATGATGAGTTCGTAATCGCCTGAGTTCATGAGAAATGCACTTGAATGTCTAAAATGGGAGGGAAAAGTCACTAGAAGGGAAATCCTTCGCCAAAGAGGAAATAAACACTCTCAGAAAGTGCATTAATGAGAGCTCCTTTACCTATAGATACATATTGTGCCTTTATTCCTTTGATATTTATTATCCACCCATAGGAGAATAGTATATTCTCTTAGCATTTAAGAAATTTTAGACCACCGTGTTGATTATCTCTCTCTACAAAAATACACAAAAGGGCTAAGAATCCTTCCTTTTTCCAAATTTTGGGCCATAAAAAATAGGGTGGCGTGGATTATCTTACAAGGCTCCAAAATGAGTCTCGATTTCCCTAATGGGATGAACTTTGGATGTCAATCTGCTCTTTCTTATGATTGCTTCCTTGGGTGACCATTCATGAGATAATCCAAGATGATCCACAATTGGGATACCGACCACATTTACATTTGAAGAAAGGATCAAACCATAAAGATCAACCTACGCATGTGGAAGGTACACCCAATGAGTGGCAAACCCTTCGCGGAGGACTCAGTTACAATAACTAGATCTACTCCATTCCATCTGTGTCAACAAATGTGCCACAACACACTAGATGATGAAAAGGATAGTGAGGAATGTGCACCTCTTCCGGAGGTGGAAGACTTTGAGAATTGGATACATATCCTTGCCACCTTGGACATACTTCCTAGACACACTGGCACGAGGTTTTCTCTACGATAGACGAGGAACTTGATATATGCTTAGCTCAGCATACCTACCTAATGTTGTCACCCAGGAACTTGAACATACCATTAGAGTGGAATCACCAAGGCACACACGCTCCCACAGGACTCACTAGCCCGATGGAATCCCTGGGCCAGAACAATATGTCTTCCCAGACAATTTAGACACCCACTGGCTAAAGTATGTTGGGGGGGTAGTTAAAGCACATGACCACTTCAACAAAATGTGACAAAGGGAGTTTGCCAATAGCTCCCTTTTGGTCCACACGAACACCCCAAAGCCAATGGAACCTATTGATCCCAAACCTGAACTGGAAAAGATTTGCCACTCTAGTTTTAGCGCTAGTAGAAAAAGAAGCCAAAGGCTAATGGAAGAAGAAAGCACTCGTGTAGAAGAGACCAAACAGGTGCCCAAACATTTCAAGACCTTTCAGATGGCCGATAGATTTGTCCAATATGACTCAGCCCAAATGTCCCACAATGGACAACCAGGGACCTCATATGATGGTCCAGCCAAGGTGAAAGAAATTAACATAGCAAGCCCGGGCAAAGACCCGAGGCCAGTATACATTGGAGAAGATGTAAGACTCCTCCCTCCAGATTTTGAGGTGTAAAGGTGTAACAACCTCCCCTTCTGTTCTTGTAATTATTTCCCCCCTCTGAAATAAAATAAAGATCTTGTTTTACCCTGTTTTGGCATGGAGAGAGGTAATCCAAAATTGAGATATTTTTTTATATAAAAATCCTCCTAGTGTCTAAAATGGTTTCCCCTGAAACAGAAATTCAAAAAGAACTTTCCAATGTACATTTGGAATTAATTGAAAATATGTATAAAGGACCTTAACCTAAGGATCAGGATTTTCAAAAAAATTTGGATTATGGTCCAATTAAGGTTCCTATGGGCCAATAGGATTAATCCAAGTGTGGGGAGGAGATAAATCCAATGAATAAAATAAAATATCCAAAAATGAGTTAATACCCACATAAGATGAAGAGTTGATTGAGTACAAGGTTTATTAGTTAAAAACTATGAGATATTACTGGAATCTTGATCGTTTTTTAGTGGTGGATGGAGGAATGCCAAAACACGCTTATACGACCCTCAAGAAATCCTTGGCTAGTGCTCCTATTCTCAGGTTTCCCCAACTGTGACATGATCTTTCACGTCCACATTGATGCCTCCGCTTTTACTGTTGGATGTGTGTTGGCCCAACCAAGTAAACACAAGATGGATTTCCCCATTAACTTCCCCTGCCATCATCTCAATGAAGCTAAGAGAAATTATACCACAACCAAAAGAGAGGGGTTAGACATGGTCCACACCATTAAGAAGTTTCACAATTATCTTTTGGTGAGACCAAGTTCATTTTCTTTGTAGACCATCAAGCTCTTATGTACCTAGTAAACACACGTTGTACGACAAGTAGGATCACCAAGTGGTTGCTTATATATCTTGATTTTGACTTCACTGTCATAGTGAGGAAAGGCTCTCAACATGTTTTGGCAAACCATATGTCAAGAATCCCTAACGGCAAGCCGCCCGTAATAGTAGAAGATGATTTACCAGATGCTGCCCTATTTCAACTATGCTCAATTCCTGAGTGGGCAAGGAGGTAGCACACTTTCTAGCCAACAGCTTACCAATGGACCCCCTCCTCAATAGGGACCATGCCCATTGCCTAATTAAATAGGCAGCTCCCTACCAACGCATTGTAGGTCAACTCTATAGGCAAGGGAAAGATAAACTTCTTAGACGTGTCCGTGAAGACGAATATGTCTTCCTTCTAGAATAGGCTCACTCTACCCGTGCTAGGTTGTAGCAGATATTAATGCATGCAAAGTCCTCATAGCCAGGTTATGGTGGCCCACCTTAATGGTAGATGCAATAGAATATGTCAAGTGTGCGATGAATCCCAACGTGTGGCCATCCCCCGCTTTAAGGACAACATGCCCCTGAATCTTGTAGTTTCCTTATACAACCATTTAAAAAATGGGGCATTAATTTCAGCGGACCCGTCAGTTTGGTAGCTAGATACACTCAAGCCAAATATATAGAACCAACTAGGACCAAGTTTAGATTCAAATTCACCAGTGGTCATAGTACCAAAAAAGAATGGCAAAATCCACATATGTGTGAACTTAAAAAAGGTAAATGCTGCCCACTACCTTATACTGAACATATGCTTAAAACGGTAGCTAAGAAAAATCTTACAGCTTCTTGGACGAATTTTTAAGGTACAACCAAGTATCCGTAGATCCCAAAGACCAACATAAGACTACCTTCGTGATAGAGGATGGGACTTTTCTATATAAAAAGTAATGTCATTTTTGTACTTATGCCAGCTATGTTTCAAAATTATTCATGTGCATCGCATACAAGAATCCTAAATAAATTCTTAGAGGTCTTCATGGATGACCTCCGTGTGAACTCAAAGCTATGAGAAAAGAGAATATCTCATGTCTGTGTAAGTATTCAAAAGATGCAGGTACCATATGCTATGCCTAAACTCAGAAAAATATAAATTCATAGTTAGGAATGGGAGAATCCTAGGACATGTGGTCTCCAAAAATTGGATCACGAGATGACCGATGAAGCAAAGATCCAAGTTATCATATAACTCAATAGATGAGAAAGGAATATCCAAATATTTATGGGGCACATGGGGTATTATAAGAGGTTTATATTCATGTATGTCAAAATTGCTAGGCTTCTATATGCCATATTAGTCTATTTTGTGTGGACAAAGGAATGTGATGAAGTATTCATAAGCTAAAGCAAGCTTTAGTCTCGGCTCAATTCTAAGAGCACCAAGATGTGATACTATCTTCCATGTGCACATTGACACAACATTTTATGCCATAGGATACATATTAACTCAACTAGGAGAAAAGAACATGGATTTCCCAGCTTGCTATGCTAGTAATAGAGACACATGAATAAGCCAGAGAAGAACTATACAACCATTGAGAGAAGGATTGTTGATGGTTTATGTTGTGAAGAAGTTTCACCATTATCTTTTGGCAAACAAAATTTAATTTTACATTGACCATTAACCCTTACTCGATTTAGTGAACTAACCATGCACCACAAGGCAAATCACAAGGTGGTTGTTGCTTCATCATGAGTTTGATTTTACTATCTTAGTAAGAAAATATTCCACACATGTAAGAGGTTCAAGAGCTAACCATATGTCAAGGACCTTAAGCAGAGAGCCAGCAAATCAATGAGAGTTGTGGACAATCTTCTAGAAACTTCTCTACTCCAAATCAGCTTATTATTAATTCCAAGATGGCTCTATGAGATTGCTCAGCACTTTAGCCATGGATTCCCATTAGAGGAATCAATTTCCTTAAAAATTAAGAGATGATTAGTCAAGATTGTCCCCTCTACATGCCTATCTCAAGAAAACTCTATGAAAAAATAAGAGATGATGTACTAAGACTCTATGTGTGTGAGGATGAGTACATTAATATTCCAAATTAGCTTGTTAGTGCCAAGATAGAGCTATGAGATTTCTCATCTCTTGAGCCATAGATTCCCATTAGAGGAATCAATATCCTTAAAAAGGAAGAGGTAATTAGTCAAGACTGTAGCCCCCTACATGCTTATCTTGGGGAAACTCTATAAAAAAGGGAGAGATAACATCCTAAGACTCTATGTGTGTGAGGATGAGTACATTGATATTCTTGGGCAAGCTCGTGCAGGAGTCACTAGTAGGAGGGAAGTTTGAGTGAAATCAGTGTTGTTAGGTCCTTTATGTGACTGACAGCTTGGAGATGTAGTGGAATACATCCAAAAGTTGTGATAAGTGCCAAAGTGCTCCATAATACTGCACCTGATTATGTCTCTATCATGCCATTTGCTAAGTGGGGAATGGATTTTGTTGGACCCTTTAACCAAACATACAAGCATGATAGCTACAGATTATGTAAACAACTGGGCCAAGGCTAAAGCCATAGTCAAAGCTTTAATGCCAAGACGACTGCCAAGGTCCTCTATGAGAATGTTATCAAAAGGTTTAGATGTCCCCTAGAACTCATAAGTGATCAAAGGACTCATTTATTAAATGAAGTGGTGGAGTTTCTTTTAGAAGAATTCATGGTTCTCCACCATAATTCTTCCCCTTTATCGACAAAAATTGACAAGCTAAGAGCACAAACAAGATCTTATGTGTAGTTCTCTCAAAAATAGTCAAAGCTTCTAAGATAGACTAGGAAAAAAAGCTTTTATCAACATTATGGGTATACCAAACTGCTTATAAAACATTATGGGTATACCAAACTGCTTTTATCAACATTATGGGTATACCAAACTGCTTATAAAACATCAATAGGGACTATGCCTTACAACTTTATTAAGAGACTAAGGTTATGTAGAAGGGGAAGAGAAGGGTGTGAGTATGAATGGACTTAAGGTCCACTAGCTCATCTATTTAAAGGTGGAGCTATGAGGCATTTTGTATGGAGCAAGGCCTAGTTGTATTCATAAACAACTTAATAAGCAAGATATTGTTCTTATATTTTGTGAGTTCTTTTGCTCCACACACTTGATCTAGCATGAGCACCACGTTTTCTCAACATGTCATCTAGAGCTTGGTTGATTAGAACCACTTGTGGTGTAGAATAGGTCAAAAATCTTCACTTTTCCTTATCTCTTCTTGTGTGGAGCTCAACCCTCTCATGGTGGAGGACTTCCAGCAGCGTGTAGAGGCAATATCTCTCTGAGACTTCAACATGGAAGATGTAAAGGACACCCGGGCACATCAATTCGTACAGCAAATTGTTGTATTCATCACTTCTCCATCACGGCATTGCTTGACTGTGTGCGCCACCTACTGCTGCGCTGGCCGTACAGCCATATGACGGCTGTAGGCCATCATTAAGCATGGTGTTTGAGGACTTTAGTAGCCCATTGAATGAGGAGTCCAGAGCTCTAGTTTGAGCTTCAACAATGCTTCGAGGCGCCGACTCTGCAGACAAAAAACCAGACGGTGGTCTTCTTCTCCTTCAAGCTTTCCATTAAAGCTTCAAGTGTGAATGTTTTCTTGCTCTAATCACCTACTCCCTTGCTCTAATCACTCAAGTGATGTAGTGAATGTTTGTTGCTTAGTTTTCTCTTGATTTTGAAGAGTTTCCATCCACATGAGGCATCCATAAACCTCATGCTCAACAAGCTTCATCATCAACATCAACTTTCAAGCTTTCAAAATGTGCTTATGAGCACTAATAGTGTTGTTTAACACTAATTAAGCTGTTAATCCAGCAAAGGGAAGTAATTATAAAGTGTTCTTAAACACTAATAGTGTTATTAAACACTAATGGTAAACTAATCACCAAAAATAAGTGTCATTTGACACTAAAAATGTGCTTTTAAACACTAATTGTGTTTTCTACACACTAATGGTGATCTTAATCACCAACCAAAGTGTTGCTTAACACTAAGGTGGTCTTAACCATCAAAGGAGGAGGTCTTTTACACTAAGGAGGATCTTCTTCATCAACATTGGAGGCCAGGCACACACCATAAGTGCCACATTACAAGTCTTCATCGTCAACCCGTTTCTTTCAAGGAGAAATGGTGCAACCATGAACCAATTGTCTTCATCTCATAAGCCAAAGAGGTTGAAGATTTCTGGTTTTTTCATCAACAAACTCAATATTTGAGTGGTTTAAAGCTGAACACATGTACACTAAGTATTCATCTTCAAGGTTGTTGTGTATTACCCTTGAGGCTCTTGTTTGTGAGAGGCATAGGCATGTCATAAGCCGTATGCTCTCATTTCCCAAGCCCAAGGCATGTTATTCCGTTGCATATTCAACTTTTTCATCATCTAAGATGAGTTGTAAGGTTGAGCATAGCATCACTAAGTGCTCTACCTTGTTGTTTGTCACGATTTTAAGCATCTTTTGGCATTGTTTTTGTAAGAGGCATTGGCAACATTATGAGCCATGCCCTCTCCTTCTTGAGCCAAGGATGATGAACCTTATTGGTTTGAGCATTTAACTCAACCAATTACTCACTTTCATTAATCTTGTACCTTCAAACCCTAATGGGTATCATGTAACCAACATGCACAAAAGTTGTTATAATTGTGGAGTAGACACTGCCCTTGACCAATTCATAAGGCGTGGTAAGACCCTCCCTTTCCCTTTCCCATTTAAATCTACCTCATTGCCCATGGAGGAGGTATGGTATTCAAGGAAGCATCAAGCATGTTGAAGGAACATCTATAAGCAAACCACTTAAGCAAGGGTGGCAGCCTTGTTTTGATCATTGTATGAGAATGGTCAAGGTGGAAAGCATGTGGTGGAAGCAATGGCATGTATGTCTAAAGCATGTCATCTACAAGAAGTCAAGCAAACACAAAGAGTGGGGTGCACCATCATTGAGGTTTACATCTTCATCGGCAACAAATAAGGCTCTAAGGCTCTAGGAACATATTTGTAAATCCTAGATAACCACACCTATATTCCAAACCTTGTACGCCTAATGTTATAAAGGCGTCCTATGTCCAATACCACCTATTCCATTCTTTCATAGTTGGTATTGAGGGGGGGTATTACGAGACTAAGGTTATGTAGAAGGGGAAGAGAAGGGTGTGAGTGTGAATGGACTTAAGGTCCACTAGCTCATCTATTTAAAGGTGGAGCTATGAGGCATTTTGTATGGAGCAAGGCCTAGTTGTATTCATAAACAACTTAATAAGCAAGATATTGTTCTTGTATTTTGTGAGTTCTTTTGCTCCACACACTTAATCTAGCATGAGCACCACGTTTTCTCAACAAACTTGGTCTTCGGACTAGATGTAATTCTCCCTAGACTTCATGATCCCAACTTTGAGAGTAGCCAAACAAATGGAATGGACTAGCCATGAGTTGTTTGAATGATTAACATAACTTGAAAACTAGATGAGGGCAAGCTACACCCATTAGTGGGGCATGTATGCTGAAAAGAAAAGAAAAAAAAATGAGGCCAAGCTCCACTCATACTGGGCATGTATGCTAAAAAGAAAAGAAGAAAAAATGAGGCCAAGCTCCACTCATTACTGGGCATGTATGCTGAAAAGAAACAAAGAAAAAGATAGTTTGATTCGAACATCAAGGCTAAGAGGTTCAAGGTAGGGGATTTGGTCTTACTATATAACCTCAAATAAAAACTCAAGCTTAGAGGAATGGTCCTTTTAGGATTTATGAGCTAACCTCAAGAGAAGTTTTCTACTTCGAAACACAAGACATGGTCCAAATGGAATGATTCCTTAATGGGAGTAAACTTAGAAAATTCTACGGATCTCTCTCCTATGAATAACAGACCTCCACATAGGCAGCACAATGGAGAAAACAAGTGAAAGTAATCATTCCCCCACCAGCAAAGAGGGCCCAAGTAGAAGAGGAACATAGCACACTATTGAGAAGAAACTCCAAGGGCAAAGGGTCAGAGGAAAAAGCTCCATGACATCGTAAGAGGAATTGACTTGGTGATGACATCAGAATCAGATATACTAATGTTGAGAGGGCCCCATCCTTGAGGCCACAACTACAAGACAGACAGGGTAAAAAGAAACAAAAGACCCCTTTTCCAGCACCACACAAGCAAAAGCTATTGTGTACAAGGGCAGAAAGAAAGCATAGTACATGGACCAACAAAGGCCAAAAGAGTGCAAGTAATGCCACAAATTATGGGACCATTGTCCCAGTTTGCAGAGTGGATTGCTAATGATGTAAGCACAGTGACAGTTGAGAGCCAAGCTCTAATTACAACTAGACATACAAACATCCAAGCAAGGTGTATCGAGTTGATTCCTAGCTTCATAATGTACATGCGCAAAGAGTTAGAAAAGCCAAAAGACAAATTCCATTTTTGCAAAAATAGCAGATAAGACAAAAAGAGGCACAGATTCATGCATTGATTACCACCATATCAAGGAGGTGTAGAAGATGCATTCAGGCAGTTTTGAAGACTATTACTAAACTTGATAGGGTTACAACCCAACTCATGGAAAACCAAGACATTTTGACTAAAAAGGATAAGGCCATTGGGACACCGCAGATAGAGGACAAGGCCTTGCATGCTTTCTAAGAGAAAGAGGCTGAGGTCAGCCACCTTGAGGGGGCCAATAGAAGGAATACCTTGCATGCAGCTGAGATCACCAAAAAGGATGCCATCATCAGAAGCTTGCAACAAGAATTGTGGCAAAAGACAACGCAAAAATTCCCACAAACCTAGACTTAGCAAAGTCGGCAAGGGCAGATGTGGAGAAGGATCAAATTGAACTTGGAGTTGTCCATACACATGACTAATTTGGTGCTACAACACCATAGCCCCCATCCCACTATGTCCACCTAAATCTATAGGCTATGGAATCATGTTTATATATATCTGATATACCCTAGACCAGCCATTGAATTCTCTTATGTTCACAAAGCTTTGCAAACAGAGATATACCTCCACCTAGCCCTATAGGTTGTTTCACTCATGTTTATATATTAGGGATATACCCTAGATCAGCCTAAATTAAGGGGACATCTACGTGGAGCACCCACCACATACCCACCAATGGTCTCCAATTACCATGCATGGTGTGTCATTCTAAGGAATCCATGTGTAGAAGCTGATGCAAAGCATATCATTTTGAATGCAGATTACATGGTTGATACCATAATGGACCATGTGGAGGCATGGATCCATGAAGATAGCCTAGCCAACATGAGGGCCACTTATAAGGCTTTGCGAGTTATCCCATTGTCCTACCACATACGACCCAATTGGCATGGAAATCCTCTACCGCCACATTATGGCATAGATAGAAGCATAAAAGGTGGCCACACATTATTTTTCACTACATTATAGGTGGCCTACCCCACATTTTACCAAATGGAGGGTGGTGAAGCACTAGAGTTCATTGATGATCTTGAACGATGGGATTATATGGACAAGCATGGACACTCAGGTGGCTTATGCCCTAAAGGACCAAGTGAAGGAGAAAACAAGGAGGCCAATGATGCAAGCAAAGGTCCGAGGAAGAAGGGTGATAAGGAAACACCCTTAGGTGCAACTACTGAAGAGCAACCTCAAGACACTACGCTTTCCAAGAAACTATAACAAAGAAAGAGGATCACCCCCAGGGGATGGAGTTTCCAAACCTCAATGCCGATGCTTCAAAGAAACCACCCTGCAAGAGGGCAGCAAACAGCAAGAAGAAGGAGAAGTCCCCAGTACAAATCAGAGAACCATGCAACAATGGGCATGTGACCCTCTACCTAGTCACAGTGTAGCCCACCAAATTTATTCTTTGAGATGGATGAAAGGGTACAAAAAGAAGATATTCCGAGTGATCTTTCCCACATACCCTAGATCCATGACTACTACAAAGTCATTTACAAGCTAGCCAAGAAGCTTCCTTGCATAGCAAGGAGCCCATACATGGAGTGCACAAACTTGAGATCCCACTCATATGGATTTAGCTTTCAAATAGTGGTGGCTACAAAATACGTCGATTGAAGAGTGTGGGGGATATAGAAGAGTAGTGGGATAGAGCATTCAATAATGCAAAGATGAAGAACCAACTAAAGTGGCAGCTCCAATATCTCCACAATCTTGATTATTGGGCCACATATTATGTTGCGTCAGTGAACCAAAGAGTCAATCCAATGTACATACCACTGTGCAAGCACATGCACTAGAAGTATGAAGCTAAAAACAAGACCAATCCTCTCCTCCTCAGCTTCCTAGAGTTGGAGGCCTTCTTTTAATCGAAGAGTGGATGTGTGGATTGATATTCTAATTCATTGCCTCGTATGAAGATGCCCCTGGATATTGCCATCCAAGCCACCAATTACTCGACATATTCCGGATATGTTTATAGGATTTCAAATATGATAAGGGACCCATGCAATGGCACAAGTATGATGAATCTCATATGCGGGCCGCGCCTTCAACCTCATCAAACTTAGGCCCACACTATATCATATTTATGGGCAATTTGTAAGAAATCAATTTTTGGGATGTGAGATGTTCTCATCCTCTCATGCTATAATTTTGTGTTCACCTGTAATACTGGTAAACTACTTAAATATCTAAAGGTGATGTAACTCTTCCACATGATGGAGTCATATGAAGATAAAGTGAAGATTCTCACATTAACATACCCATCTTTCACAATTTCCAAGGACATAAGTAGGTCAAGGAGTTTGTTAACTCTTTTTTGTACACTCAAAATCCCACCTCTAGGTCAAGGAGTTTGTTAACTCTTTTTTGTACACTCAAAATCCCACCTCTAGCCTAAGATATATTCACATTATGTATTAAAGACATCCATAGCCATAAGCCTTGAGTATATGGGTAGAGATAGGAATTGGGCACCCACTTAATTTGGGTGGTCAGTAGGCAAAGCCCTTTTGTACATATGCAACTTTTGATAATGTGAATGGGAGAATTCTATCATTTCTCAAGTGCAAATATTTCTTCTTCTCTTAAGCTCTTACCTTCTTGGTTTCTTGTAGTATGCATGCTTGTGTGTGTCGAGTGTGTATGCTTGCTTGCTTGAGTGAGATTGTGATTGAGAATGATTGGAGAAGAAGGTAGTTTAAGGTTTCTACCTTAACCTTGTCTTTTGAAGGTTTACGTAGTTTATTAGAGAGTAGAAGAAGAGCTTAAAAAAGAGGGATTGACACACCTCTTCGCCTCTTTATCCTCTCCAATAGGTACTTCCATGATCCAAGACAAGTGGTCTAACCACTAGCTTTATGGTTCCTTGATAGAGACCAAGAAGGTTCTTAACATGAACATAGCAACTAATAATGACCTTTTAGCTCCCCCACGTGCCTTAGAAATCAATACTCACTGGTGGGTTGAACTTCCATGATCCAAGACAAGTGGTCTAACCACTAGCTTTATGGTTCCTTGATAGAGAGCAAGAAGGTTCTTAACATAAACATAGCAAATAATAATGACCTTTTAGCTCCCCCACGTGCCTTAGAAATCAATACTCACTGGTGGGTTGAACTTACATGATCGAAGACAAGAAGGTCTAACCCTAGTGCTATGGTTCCTTGTTGCTAGAGACCAAGAAGGTTTTTAACATAAACATAGCAGCTAATAATGACACACTTCAAAAATCGATACTCATTGGTGGGTTGAGCTTATCGGGCATGTGACCAATAACACCGCAACATCCAAGAGGCACATCCTCTGGCATCAACATGAAGTAATGAGTCTATCCAAAGAGGAGAGCTAGAAGCTTAACCACTCCCAACAATTGCCTTGTGCTGCTAATGAGAAGAGTGCCTTGTTAGAAGTTTATCTCAAGAAATAAAAAAGAGAAGTCCATGGGCTTCAAAACGAGCTCATAATTGTCGAGGCCACCTACTAGG
The DNA here is from genome assembly GCF_041138505.1 of Cibotium barometz. NCBI lineage: Eukaryota > Viridiplantae > Streptophyta > Polypodiopsida > Cyatheales > Cibotiaceae > Cibotium > Cibotium barometz. Next base: position 27,903,723 of record NC_141083.1, read on the forward strand.
AAGAGCTAGCCAACACCCACAAGTAGGACATGGATGCCCTCTGGCTCATCCGGCTACAGTACCAAGATCTTGAAGCAGCCAAGAGATTGTAGTAGCCTAGGCACATGAATCCCAAAAGGAACCAACTCCAAATGAGGTCAAGCAATCTAAATCCAAAGAAGCTCAAGCCATCCGTGCAGCTGCAAAAGAGTGTGAACACACCCTCATGGCAAACTATGCATGAGGAGTATAACCAAGCTATGGCTATGTGGACAGCTCGAGAATGACCAACAAGAGATCCTCTAGCATAAAGAAACTCATCACCCAAGCACACACTGAAATCCATAACCTAGAAACCATTTCCTCGAATGGTACCCCTTTGGAAGGGAACTACAAAAAAATTTGGATATAATTCTCTCAAGGGAAACCAATCTCGACACCTTACCAACCAATACTCAAGCCACCATGGATACCCTTATCCTCATCAATCGCACCATGTCCCTTTACCTGCTTCAATTCAATATATTGTTTATCCAACCCAATCTCAACCCCTAGCTTCCACACCATCCTGGCCTGCATCAAGACTATGCAGCAAACCAACCATCACCACTCTCCTCTCAACAACCAAGCCATCTCTCCTTCTTGGACACCACTTTTGTACTCCACCAATTGTGTCCAACCTCACCATGTGGTGCCACTTGTTTGTCAATTCTACATTTCATATCTAGGAAGATCACTTTCTCAAACTCACATACCACCCGACCTCAACTACCCCATCAATGAATATATGCTTCACTCTACCAATGAGCCATGTGAAGACCCTCGGAGTGAAATCAACCTACCGCTAGCTTTTTCACAATCCCAACAAACCAATATAACTAGGAGGGCCTCATCCTTCGACTATATCAAATAGTCTACACTTACTTGAGCGCAATCCCTTGCCACTTATATACCACCATTCATCATGCATCCATGTTGCTTACTTGCAAAACATATCCATTTAGATGAGGCCCAAGAGGCTTATAGCTTTTTCCAAAGCCACATGTTTGCTGATGAAAAGGATGACCTTGAAGATTTCTCGGAAGCAGGGGCGAGACCTTGACTTCTAGAGAAGATGTTTCAAAAAGTTAATGAGGCACACTCTTTTGGAAGTTTGGATAACAAATCAAATCCCCATGATAAAAATCCAATCCTGGCCATGAGTGATCCGAGCGAAGCCACCCCACTCACCGTTCTACCTTGTCCAAACCTACACCCCACCTATAATCATCCTCCACAGTATTACCTACTTCATCCACAGTTCAACCCCCCTGCTCTGAGCTTCTCCCTCAACTCAACCACCTCATCAAACAACCACATCCATGAGTCCCCCATCATCAAATCATTCCATGAGGGGTTAAAACGCATTAAAGCACCACTGCAACCACTCAGGAAGAAGAAGACAATGAAGGCTCTGGGAAGGACCCAGGGGTGTCCTTGGCCATCCATGAGCAACATCTCACATACCCACCCAATGTGCAAGGCCTCACATTCCAAGGTAACTTTCATAATAGCCTTAACATGGCCAAAATCTGTCTAGTTAATCAATACACCCTTTGACATGGCCAAAATCTGTCTGGCGAATCAACACATGGATCAGCTATTTGTTGTTGCACACACCATAGGAGGGTGGTAATTTGTTAATCCCAGGGGCTATACAATCGCCGCATGTTGTATAGGAGTACAACCGCAATAGTGCATACCCTATCTCGAACAACCACCAAATGTGGCGACGGTACATGGCCACACCCATAGAAGTCCCCATTGACCCTAGGTTCATGCCAATCAAAAGATGGTGGTCATGGTGCAAGTTCTTGCACATGGAAAGAAAAGAGTCCATCTACAAGTTTCCATACATTGGTGGACCACACCACTCACCAGCATGGAGATGTGGCTCCAAATAGTTAATTGTAATGATCTTTAGGCCCGCTATAGCGGCCATCAACCAGTTCTTTTTTAGCTCATCATCCTTATCCTTGAGGAGGTGCTCAAGAACCAATGGACAAGAATAGAGCACCTACCCTTCGGCCTTAATGAAGGCCCAAACTTCTACTAGTAGATAGATATACTTCCATATCTACAGCACAGGGTGATCACTTTTGAGGACATACTAGATATCAGGTTCAAAATACCTGATATCTACTAGTAGATAGATATAATTCCATGGCTACAACACAGGGTGATCACTTTCGAGGAAATGCTAGATATCTAGTTTAAAAAACCCTTTGATATAATGCGTTTGTCCAATCATTTGCTTTCTTGCAAGCCCTTCATCATGTCCTTCTCTATGAGATCGGTGGTATCTTTGGAACCAATGTGGGTTGATAAGTCTTGCCCCCATGTCATGCCCCATCAACTACTTTCCCATTGTTTATGGACCTAGAGTCAGTACAAAACCCTGATCGAGGGGTGCCACAAAAATAAGATGCATGGTAAGCAGAAAAATAAGAGTCAAAGAAAGCATTGTGTTGGAGTTTTCATCGAAAGGAACTTCTACTCAGGCACACCTTCAGTCCAATGCCCATGCATGGCACCTACAATATACATACAGGCTCTACATTTAGTAGACATATCTAGTAGGAATAGGTACCAATATCTCAAGCAACTGCAATAAGCCTCATTATCGACAGTTGTCCAAGTATATTTATGGATGTATATTTCTTGATGAGGGAACAATGGCGGGCATAAGCCTAACCCATGGTACAACCTATCACTTGGATCCTCCTCAAATTAGCTAGAACCTCCTATGGTGGCCTCTTCTTCGACCACACCAATCATTGATCCAAATAGCCTATATCTCAAGTGTTCGATAATACCAAATCAACTCCCGCCCAGCTCCATTGTAGGTTTTGAGTCCATTGCCATGCATCCCCATCTCACTATCTTGACTCCCTAAGAAAATGGATGTTGAGGAAAGTAGTAACAAGAGTTGAAGAAAGCGGTTGAGTTGGAAAATCTTAGAAGATCATGAAGTGCAAGCATCATTTTTTTGTAGAAAATGAAGAAATTTAAGATAATTCACTCTGTAGCATACCCTTTGCAAAATGAGCTTTTGAAATCTTTTGTGTGAAGATTACACTATAACCAAATCAAGAAGCTTGAAATTGCAAGGGTTCCCATTTTCACATTATGTAGGTAGCCTTTTATGTTTGAAAGCTCACCATGGTTAGCTTGAAAGTGATGAAGAACAAGGAGCTAAAAGTTGAAAGTGTGTTAAAAAATGATCATTTTTTAAGATGTGGCCAGACTAAGGGTATTATTTCTGTAAGAGTACTCCCTTAGATTTTTCTATATTTGTTTAAGATGTGGTCATACAACAACCTTTCTTGATTTTTCTATATTTGTTTAAGATGTGGTCATACAACAACCTTTCTTTAAATACCATGCTCTTCAGCTTTTCTATATTTGTTTAAGATGTGGTCATACAACAACCTTTCTTTAAATACCATGCTCTTCAGCTTTTACACATGGTAAAGACCTAATTGCCAAACTATCAACATCACTAGTATTTATATGTGGACTCATTATGGGAGATGTATAGGCATTTTGATAGCATGACTAACTTAAAGAGCCAACATGGCTAATTTTAAGAGATGGATGCATGAAGGCTTGAGTGTGTGGGTACATTACAAAACAATGTTACACCCTTACTAGAAGTGTTTGTGTTACAAGAGATTGGCACTAAGTATGTCGGTATTCCCATAAGTGAGTTGGGTTATTGATAGAAGCTAGAGGCCTATATACGTAAACAAGGGGAATCCATAAGAAGTGCTGCACTTTGTTGTGTAGCCTAGGGGTAAGACATAGGTATAGCACATGTATGGCTATGGATCAAGGGCTAGGATTCCTAGCACGAGTGTTTGTTCTAGTTAAGCTCGCCGTGTGCTCATGGGTGGCTTGGAGCTGTGGGACCTATGGCAAGGTTCATCACATGGCAGCTATTGATCTCATCTCTGATTTTCTTTCGGAAGTCTAATTTTCCATGATATCTACTGTAAAGCTATGCAGTTGATGTTTTATGGAAGAGCTCGGGTCCATATCCGGTGTCCACTTTGACCAAAAGACTACATGCTAGCATGTCTTTAAACAGTTGAGTTTCACACATTTTAATATAAATCCAGCATTTAGTTTACAGTCCTAATGAAACCCAATGAAAAGTTGATTGGTTGAAAGAAACATACAGCTCAAAATTTGCTAACACCCATTGCTCTCCAAATATTATTGGGAATGTTACTATTAATTAATTGACAAATCGTGTCTGAGAGGTTTGCTTTGTGTGCAATCTCATTATATGCCGCGTGCCAATGCAATACAAATAACATGAGATGTTGAGTGGAAATTGGCATGCTTCCTGAAATTAAAACATGCCCTCACGAGTGCATTTACATTTGGAGATGCTTCAAACCAAGGCTACAAATTCAGACCATAAAAGGTAATATGAGAGATGCCCCACAACAAAAACTTGTAATTTTAGACAGCATATGCAGACAGCTAAGCTAAGATGCTCCGTTTCCTATGGTCTGCTTTCAGTCGGAGTTATGATAAAATGGAGAACGGTAAGAAATCACGCCACAAGAGGTTTACAGAGTCTGGACATGCAACCATTAGCTGTATAACATTACCATTAGCTTATGCATTCCCAATTCTAGGTATCAAAGCAATCCCCAATCCAACCTAAGCAATGAGTGGCAGCATGGAGCTTCCTGTCTGAAGCAGGCCACAAGCAGCAAGCTCACCAGAGGTATTAGCTTTACAAACACAGAGTAGACTTTCGGTTCCTTGCATTTAGTTGAAGACCTAGTTACTGTGATTCACCTGGCATATGAGCATTTTAGAAAAACTCAGCTCCATGTGTTGCTTGCAAGGCTAGGAGAAAAACCCACCAAGCTTCTTTGCAAAATCATCCTCATCGTCATCCTCAAACTCCACATCCTCCATTACACTGTCACCCGCATCTACCCCATCTCCCATGTCAAACAATGGATCAACTTCCTTCCCCAGCCTATGTGACTGAGTATCCTCAGGCTCTCCTCTATTATTATTTGATAGTAAAGTGGTCAAATTTGCAGCTCCTTGCTGCTGAAATCCTTCGTCTCTATGGTTCCTAGAACCATGTTCAACTGCTTCCGCACTTTTTGTCTCACTTTTGTTAAGGTCATGTGCTGTAACAGGATTGGCAGCGCATAGCAGCCCACCATCTTTTGGATCCTTAGCACTTGCAGGCAAAGAATGGCTCGTCCTTGAACTGGAGACCATAAAGCTGGCAACAGCCACTCCCTCAAATCTTTCCTGTCTGTGTTCCTTGAGCTTACCATTTCCATCCTCCTTGCGTTTTTGCTTTAAAATTACACTCAGAGGCTTAGGACCTTCAAAATCAGAATCCTTTGAGACTCCAGGTGTCAGGGCTTTGCCAAGCTCCTTAGGAGCCGGTTCATTGACAGAACCTTGAACTGCAGAAATCCTGCTCCTCATGTGTGGAGCCTGGCGTTTTTCCACATGGTTCAAGCTGTTACTAACCTCTCCAGGAGAATCTGGTTGATGACCTGAGCTTCCTTCCCCAGAGGCTTTCATCTTCTCTGCTTTGATCTGAGCAAGACTTTTCGGTCCTGCAAATGATGAGTCATCTTTCTTCACCTCTACTTTCTTGCTGTCTCTGACCCCAATAACTTCACCTGCTGCTCCTACTGCAGCAGGCCGCCCACGCTCTTTCTTGAATTTAGCTTTCAAATGCTCACCCATATTGCGGGACTTCTTGCCGGTAACTCGATCTGTGCTAGTGTCCTCACGATCTAAAGCCATATCTCGATATACTCGCTTGGTCCCAATGGGTTCTGCTAGCCTTCCATGGAAATGCCTGTTTCCTGAGGGTTCTCCGCGCCCCTGGAACTGTCGGTTCGACCTAGTCCCTGGCTGTGGCAAAATACGATTCCTTGCCAGCACCTCCTGTTGCTTCAGGTGGCCATCTTGGTGCCTCCGACTATGTTGAAAACCATTGCCTTGGTGCTGCCTTTGATGATAATCCTCTCCGAGCTTTTGGTTCATCTCCGCTCTCCTTCGTTTTACGATGTGATTGCGAAGATCATTGCTACTAACAGCAGCACCTCGAGCTTTTCCATCAAAGGGCACTTCTCGCCTAGGTGGAAGCATCTCTTTGGTTTGCCTACCCTTGAATGCAATGGCTGGCTGTATGCCATTATTATAATCATAAGAATTCAACTGTTCATAAACTAATTGCTGTTCATAGGCATCATAAGTTGCAAGTTCATAATCAGCTGATGCATCATAATACTGATCATAAGCACCAGCATGTTCATATTCATAATCTGCAAAGCCCTCTGCTCCCATTATTCCTGCTTGAATGTGACCTCTCAGGTGATCCACTATAACATCACATGGAGATAGGTAGTTGATATCCTCTGCATATATTAATTGATCAGTCCCGTCATCTACAAGAACATCAAATGAAGACTCCTCCCACAACTCTTCTGATTCTGTGCCATTTTGAATCCGCTCTTCTCCGGAATGGGCCTGGTGTGGGCTTTCATCTCTAAGTTGCGCATCACATAGTGTGTCATCTTCAGCTTGGGTCTGTTGTAAATGCAAGAAATTGTTGTCTAATGTTTGTATTTGACGTAGCCTGTCATCAATCACTGAAGCCTGCTTTGACCTGTCACTCAGTCCAGCACCTTGATGAGTTCGAGGTCTAGCTGGTGCGGAATTATCAGAGCCTTCCGACATCCTGCTTATGATATCAATCAATTTGACATCTGCCTCTTGAAGAGCTTGGTTGGACTTAGCATTCACAGGCAGAAGCACATCTACTGGGGTTTCATAAGATTCAACAGAAGGCTTCGATGTCACCGAGCCATTCCCTTTGTTGGCAGAAACTTGATTGTCATTTTGCTCCATTGTTTTGACAGCATTGGACTTTGACACTTTTTGAGACACTTCTGTGGTTGAAGCTGGGGCCAGGCCATGCATAAAGATACACTTATCACCTTTAGCACAATAACCTTGCAAGAAGTAAAAGCAAGGCACTCTTGACTTCCCCCCAATTGCTGCTGCTGTTGCTGGATTGCCTTCTGGTATGCCTTCCAATGGCTGCATTACAGCTAAACAGCATCAATATAGTGCAAATACCAAAAACACAACATAGATAAAAGCCAAACAATCAATCTTCTGAAGTAAACACATTAACAGATTACAAAAAAAAGCAAAATCTCACTGCACTACGCACAAAAATAGAAATAAGAGTATGGAGCTCACCGGGTGTCTAAAAGGACAATTCGCATTGAGACACGCCCCGGAGAGCCAAAACCAGCAGTCTCTGGGATTGATTCGAGCACTCTCACTGTGCCTGAATTCACATTCATTTCCCTGAGAGCATAAACAAAGCTCCATAATGTTAAGATGCAGCTGTGGAATGCTTCAAAATCCTAAGTGACGAATAATAAAATTTGATACTCGTGAAATCCTCTGATGTAATTCCAGGGACAAAAGGGGGAAGGGAGACATTGGGAAGAATAAGCCATGTATTCAGGGTTTCGTGGTACTGGTTTGGGGTTGGGGTCGGGGTCAATAGACAGATATGGCATGTATACCTGATGTAGTAAGTAGCAACCCTTCATGCAGTAAGCCTACTTAAACAATGAAAGCAGTTTGATGCCATGTATGCGTAACATTAAACCTAGATGAAAATTGAATCACTTGAATGGGTAGACATGATGTGAGGAGCAACCCTAGTTGAATTGACAGAGATAAGTTATAGTAGAAGCCCTGGTTACAGAATTGGGCTCAATAGTATGAGAATTGGGCTCAGTAACATCACAAGGCCGCAGAGATTAGGGTAGGTATGACTACCCTGCATACATGGAGCCAGCTATGGATTTTAGGGGTTTACGAAATTACTCAGAAACCGAGAATGCCAAAAAGCACAAAGAAAAAAGATTACCTTCTTGCAAGTGAGTGGGGAAGCCAGGAAATAGACGCAGTCTGTGTCCTTTTTCAGAGCCTCTTCATTCATGGCAGTGGACATTGTACTGTTGCTGCTGTTGTTGCTTCGTCTCTTCTTCTTCTTGGCACCGCATCAGACACTAGAAATCTGCCTTGTCAAATACATTGAAAGGATCGCTCTTCTAGGAGTCATCTCCCGTGCAGCGACTCGAAATGCCCAGCAAAGCCTACGGAAAGATCAAACCCTACGAAAGGGCGAAGGGGGGGAGGGGGGGTTCCACACAGACAGACTGAAGGAAGGCGAACAGACAGAGATCGAGCAGATTAAAACAGGGGTTTTGGCGCAAAGAAATCGTGGGTCAAAGCAATCTTCGTGGGTATGGCGGGACGCACAGTCCAGAAACGCAAGGTATTATTTTACATGGGAGTAGAAAAGTTGCATCACCCTCTTGTTCGTCTTCCTTTTTTTTGGTGGGGGGGAGATAGGGATGAATCATGATATACAAAATATGTGTGCCTTTCAAACCTAGCTTCACACACAATGGGTAGATAACCACCCAATCGACATGCATGTGGCTCCCACCAACCCAACTCGCCAACACCAAGACTTGCACAAGGCATCACCAAAACCTGCACGAATCACCTAGACTCGCTCTTGATTCGTGCAGACAAAAATTGCACACACACACACACAGAGAGAGAGAGAGAGAGAGACTACCTATAACAAGGCTCAAATAAGTTGTTGAAAAAATAGCGTCACTATGATACTAAAAATAGAGAGAAGCTCAAAAATAGAAAAGGAAAAACTATACGGAATTGCATTGCATGAGATCCCGCCCAAAATCTAAAATGCTCATCAATGTCCATTTTGTTGGCCATGATTAGGACTCCTTTTGTGAGGATCACGTCCAAGAATTTTTAGAGCTTCTTATCACGTCCAAGCCATAGTCTGGGAGTGGATGTCACACACAATTTCCATTTTGTTGGCCATGATTATGACTGCTTTTGCGAGGATCAATAAAGTGGCCAGCTACTTAGGGAAGTTGTAGCTTCACAACAACAATCATTGTCTGCACAACCCGTTTAAAGCCTGAGAGCGCATCGCATGAATGGAAACCTTAATCCAATGCTTGGACCTCCGTAATGAGGGAGAAGCTAGCAAGCTTCCTCTCACTCCATCTCTCTCTCTCTCTCTCTCTCTCTCTCTCTCAAATAACACTCCATATCTAGTTAATCACGAGCAAGAATCAAGCAAGCTTACCTCAAGCGCACACACACACACACACACACACACACACAAGCAAGCAACTCAACAAGACTCCATAGCTAATGACAAACATAAACATGGAAGCATGCAAGGATTAGGAAGAATTAGGAAAGGAACAAGGCATGCAAGAAGGAAGGAGCTCCCAAGCTTAAGCTTAATAGTAGATGAAAGGTGACCTTATAAACCCTCATAAGTCACTTATATACAAGTGGGCTTTGTCCGACCACCCACACTATGGGGTGCCCAAAACATGTTCTCATTACATATTCAAGCCTTATATGGCCGCGGCTTTCATTGCAACAGTGGGCCTTTGGCCATATACAATGGAAACATCTAATCTAGAGCGGGGATTACAAAGAGTACAGAAAAGGAGTAACAACCCCCAACCCACACCTAGTCTAGCTTCCATCCTCAAAAGCGCTATTATACAATGATGTGAGCGAGAAGTTGCAAATGGCATCATGTCAAAGTAGAGAAAAGGTTGAAAAACCTTCGATATGCCACACTAAAAAAAAACTATGTCATAAAGCATTCCTCGAACGTCCTTTCATGATGGGATGGGAGGTATCGAACTCGCTCATAATAGTTGTAAATTTGCCTTAGAGTCGGGCCGATGGCAACGTCGAAGGCTAATTTCTACACTTTGCTTTCATGATATATGTGCCACCCACGAGAGCTTTTTACCTCATTGAAACCTTCAAGTTGATAGTCAACACGTGGAAGATTTTGCAAGTGACTTGGACATATAGCTCTTCAAACTCCTTGTGTTCACCCATGAACAAGGTCATCACTTCCATCATCCATTGCTTTAGTGATGGCTTCACCGAGGCAAGCGGAGTGGGTAGCTTTGAAAAGCTTATCAAAAATGGGCTTGTAGCTTACCGCTCAAAGTAAGTCCACCACGAGTATATCCTTTTGATTGGCATGTATTATGGATCTATTAACTCTGTTGTGGGTGCCTTGTGGTAAGTGTTTCTATATTGGAGATCTCTGGCTAACTTGGTGAGCCTCCACGTTGGCTAGTTTTCCATGGTGCTTTTGGTGAAGAAGTTCTCCTTTAGCGGCCTGTGGTAGCCACCCTCTCATATTCTATGTGATCCATGGTGCTTTTAGTGAAGAAGTTCTCTTGAGAGCAGCCTATGGTAGCCGGCCCTCTCATATTCTGTGTGATCCATATTCCATTGTCGCCATCTGGACTACTCCATGTACTCCTTTAGCAGAGGCAGGTCCATTTTGTATATGCCTAGTGTTGCCGGAGTCTACACCTATGCTGGTGGGCTATGGTGCAGATGAAATTGTTATATCTTTGAATCTCTTTTTTGCGTAGAAGGTTTCCCCCCCCTCCTTGCTATAGACGACACATAAAAATAGATGAAAACACGACCGACATAAAAACTATATGGCACGTACATGTGTATCTGACCAAACACACATGGAAAACCCAAGCAAAAATTCTCTATCGTCGCAACATGAGCATCTACAAAAATACATGCCTCAATATTTGCATAAGTTGGCATGTATTTCCAATTTGTAATCATTGTTCTATTTTTTGGTATTGTCCAATGACTATACACTGGAATCGTTGTGATCCAACTAGATTCAACTTGGTTAGCGATTCTACTCTGCTGATGATCCTCCTTTTGTGCAAGTGAGCCATGAGATACCGATGATCCTCCTTTTGTGCAAGTGAGCCATGAGATACCGATGATCCTACTTTTGTGCAAGTGAGCCATGAGATACCAATGATCCTACTCTGTAGTCAATCCTAGAATCAGATCGATTCCACTCCTGGTGATCCTATACTTTGCCGATTCTTGAGGTAGATGATCCAGCTATTTCTAGTCTTACATTTGTAAGACCATCTGGTGAACAGGCTACCCCTACTATTCCCTTTGTTGCCTTTGTTGTTGAGATTGTATGAAAAGGGGTGTTCTACTGCCCCAAAATAGTTGTATGCAATTTAAAGTTTGAGCACACCAAACTTGCAAGAGTATGTGCTTTCCCAACAAAATATTTGTGTACACATTCAGGAGGAGGGGGAAGAGAAGAAGAGAGAAACATCACTCCGCACACTCACCATACAATCCAAAAAAGCAAGTATGCATCAAAGAAGAGAGAGCAAACATGCAAGTATCAACACAAGAGCACAATGAGATGGAGATGGAGATAGAGAAGGAGAGGGAAGATAAGAAGAGAGAGTAAGCAACATCAATCCACACACTCACACTCACCACACAATCCAAACAAGAATGCATGCTAAAGAGAGAGTAAACATGCAAGCAAGCATCAACACAAGACCATAAAGCTAGACTTAATTGTGTGTTCTCATTAGTCAAAATGACTTATATATAAGCCCCATATTTACAATTTCTAAATACCATGTAATGGCATTTCACAAGTTGTAAGCTCGGAGATATCCCAAAATCTTTTACATTAAGCATTTTCATGGTACACGTTCAGAGTAATGTTAACCATTTCAGTTACCATATCCCCCTCCCTAATTAAGGCCATCAAGGAGTAGTCTTGGATGACGGATCTAGATTGAATATCCTTTCGATGCCACCCATAAATGCCATTTGTAAAGGAAGTGGGTATCATAGAGATAGAACAGGATCCATTCTCAATTCAGATGGAAGATCATGGCAGAGTGAAGACCCTTGATTTGATCCAGGTTAAAGACATACTTATGACTCTCAAAAGAAGTCTTCACTGGATCATCATACAAAGTGAAGACCCTCAATTTTATCCATGGTGAAGACATGCCTATAACTCTCTAGTAGTCTTCATTGTTATGAAAAATGGAAGACCATTACAGAGTGAAGACCCTCGATTTGATCTAGGATGAAGACATGCCTACAACTCTTAAAAGTAGTCTTCATTGTTTTAAAATTGGAAGAAATTTCGAGTCATGCCCAGTGTTATTGGGTGGACCATGTCTATATCAATCAAAAAAGCATAGCTAGACCACATATCAAATAATCATGAGAGAAGAAAATCCAAGTGGTGACAGTGGCATGCTATACTAGTCAATCCACACGATTTGTGCTACAAAAGTCTTGAAGGGGTCGATCTAGATGAGGAGGAAGAAATACTCAAGTAGATTCTGGATCTAGTTTCATTGTTTGAGGTGGATGTAGAAACCATATTGTTTCTCAATACATCAAAATAAGTGACTTGCATACATCACCAGTGCCTCAATCCCACCTACTACTAGTGGATGAAGTGGGCATGTTACAAATAACATTAAAGCTATTGTGGCATTTGAAGTAGCACCTAAAAGCACACTTATAGAGTCAAAGAGGATGAGCTAGAAGATATGAATCTGGGAGATGAGAATGATAGAAAGATAGTTTGGCTAATTGTTAAGCTAGAACGCCAATGAGGTGATAGCCTAAGTGGTGAAGGTGTTTTCCTAGGACTAGGAGGTCTTGGGTTCAAAACCACACAAGTGCTTCCTCGACGACATCATCCAATGGGTGGATGAAAAGAAACTACTAACATCACCTCTACCAGGGAGATAAAAAGTGCTATGAGTAGGTGCCTACGAGAGATGAAAAATGGTAACCATGGGAGGATCTTGGACCTAAGGCTAATCAGGAAACAAAAAGTGTAAAGCAAGAACCTAAATTCCAAAAGAAGCTGCATGAGCTATTACACTTATATGTGGATGTGTTTGCATGGAACTACAAGGACATGAAAGGGGTGGATCCTCAGTTCATCATCACATCAATCTCAAGGAGGATGTAGTTTCAGTGAAGCAACAATGCTATCGGATGAATCCAAATTATGCAAAATAGGTGAAGGAAGAAATAAATAAATTATTAAAAGTCGAGTTCATTTACTAAAGTGACATGGTTGTCACCCATTGTGATAGTTCCAAAGAAGAATGTGAAGTTACGAGTCTATGTAGATTTATGCCACTTGATATGTCCCAAGAATCGGCCCAGTTTCTTAAGATTCCATGGTGCTTTATTTGATCACCTCCACTTTCTTTGAGTTCTCATGGCTATCCCCACCACAACACCACACGTGTTCTAAGAGAATTCCACTTGCCACCATAAATTCACAGTTTACCAAATTCATGCTAAGCCGAGTGGACCAGCAAACAAGGAGACAAACAAAGAAGAGGTGCTCACCACTGAAATCATCCAAAAATACCCACATGAAAGTGATTAGGTATTTGTAAAATATTTTCTTCACCATCCTGTCAAATGTTGTCGAGGCATTCTTAAGACCAAAGGTCATGACATTAAAGAAGTTGAATACAACAATAAGAACGGGTCCATTTCTACTACTGTTTATAGATTCATGCTAGATGCTATAGTACACCATGAGATGTATTCATTTTTGGATGGCTTAACAGTGAGTATAACGAGGTCCTGGTGTCTCCAAAATATCGATAGAGGACGACCTTTATCATCACCAAGTGGGGAGAATTTGCTTCTATTTGATGTACTTGCTCACAAAAAAGGATGCACTATACATAGTTGGTTTGACCAATGCCAAGTGTCAGAAGGCTTTTCATAATTTAAGACTTATGTTTCTCTTGCTTTGATTGTTAGCTTCTCGATTAGTCCATTTCAAGTGTTTGTACTGATACATCTCATGTGGTGATTAAGAGCATACTAATGCAAGAATCAGATAATGAGAGGTGGTTATGCCCAGTTTATCATGCCAGTAGGTTACTGTCCAACCCAAAATACAATCATTTCATCGTGGAGAGAGAGGCTCTTGGGATGATCTATTCAGTTAACAAGTTCAAACAACCATCATCAGCTTTATTGTTCTTGGTGAATAAGCTAAATTTGGTAGGAAAGTTGGCCCACTACCCATTGTTTTATAGGAGTTTGATTTTTCCATTTGGCATATATTTGTTAATCATTTGCATGTTGTGACCTTAAATTCACATGTCGCTCGTGCCTTAGTTTATACAAATCATGATCGGCATGCCTTGGTTTATGCAAATCATGATCTGCATGCAATTATCACAGTTATTGATGGGTTATTTATTTATTTATTTTGCCACACTGTTGTTTTGTTTTATGGTTTTCTTCAATTTGGTGATTATGACTAGCTGCATGTGCGGTAACATAAAGTCTTGTTAAGCTATTCACTTATGGCCCATTGTTTCTTTTTATTGTTAATTGTCATGTATCCCTCTTGAATTTTCTTTCTGTGTGCATTCTCTATGCTCTATAGCTTCTTTGTTCACTTATTTCTACCTACACCTATGTTGGAATTCAAGAAACTCTTTGCCATCCTTGATGTGAATACTAATCCCACAAGGGTATTACCGAAGTGAGTTACTCTATTGCTATAGTTTGTCTGTCTTCCTTGGACAACTACGATGAGAACAACTCCCAGGCATCCGCTTAGTTGGTAGCTATTACTTGGTACCCATTACAAAAGGATGAAGTTTTGAAGATCAACCAAGGATTGTATGTGCTCTCCTCTAAGTACATTGATGAGTTCTTCCATCTACCATGAAGGTGCAACCAAAGTTCCTCCTACTTCTAAAGAGGAGATAGAATGTTTCTTTGGACCAAAGGGTATGGGCAAGGAATATGAACACTTGAATAAGGGAGGTTCTTGGGAGTTCAGAAATAGAGTTGAAATGATTAAAACATTAGCTTCAAGGTGTTAGAGGTGTGCATGGGGTAGCCAAGGCAATTCACAAGTTCTTCTGACACTAGTGTCATCGATATCCGTGGTATCATAGGTCCAATAAGACACTACAAAACCCCACATAGGAGCACTACACAGCTCTTGCAACCACACTGGAGAAAGCCACATTTTTAGGGTTATAGTTATTGGCTCTCTTATCACTTTGCTCTATGCTATATGTGCATTAACCCACCTTCAAATCCATTATGTGGGGCGGTGGAGATGGAGGGATTTTGAAGAGCTCGAAGAGAAGGAATCCAGTGTGGTGTCTACTTTTCCCTACTTTTTGAAACCACAAGAAGCTGAAGAGCATAAGATGATTGAGAGGATGACAAACTTCATCGACTTCAAGCTTATACCAAATCCAATGGTACAAGATGCCATCAAGTTATTTAAGTCGAGAACTCATGTTTTCATCCATTCACCATCTTCATGTTGTGAAGAACATAATCATTCATGAAATCCTTTGGCCTACATTGCCTAGAAATGGAAAACATTGTGAAGATAAATAATAAAGATTACGGAAGATAAATGTAGTGTAAGTCTCCTATAGAAGATTATGGAAGATAAATGTAGTGTGAGTCTCCTATAGAGAACAAAATTATTGAAGCCACAATCTACATGAAGAGAGCAAAGGATCTTGCATAAAAATGGAATGGGGGATGATTTGAGCAATACAAAGTGTCATTTGAGAAAGAAACCCAAAACCTATATTTTGGGGGATGATTTTAGCAATGCAAAGTGTCATCTAAGAAAGAAACACAAAAGTGATTTTTTGGGCTACATACATACACACGCAATCATATCTCCAATGCTCTTTAGGCATTGGTAGAAAATCTTCCAAGTCCACCATTTTGAGTGTTTAAAATCATAATACAAAAGTGATTTTTTGGGCTACACACATACACACGCAATCATATCTCTGATGCTCTTTAGGCATTGCTAGAAAATCTTACAAGTCCACCATTTTGAGTGTTTAAAATCATAATACAAGTCCATCTAGGACATCATATGTTAATCCACACTCATTGCATCGTTGGAATGTTGTATAGGTTTGAAAGGAAGGCATCTCTGTCTTTCTCTCTCTCTCTCTCTCTCTCTCTCTCTCTCTCTCTCTCACACACACACACACACACACACACACACACTTGTAATGCTTCAAGGCATCTCTCTCTCTCTCTCTCTCTCTCTCTCTCTCTCTCTCTCTCTCTCTCTCACACACACACACACACACACACACACACTTGTAATGCTTCAAGGGTTCTTGGGATAGTTTGAAAGGAAGGCATCTCTCTCTCTCTCTCTCTCTATCTCTCTCTCTCTCTCTCTCTCTCTCTCTCTCTCTCTCTCTCTCACACACACACACACACACACACACACACACACACTTGTAATGCTTCAAGGGTTCTTGGGATAGTTTCCTATGATAATAATTATTCCTTCTTCCTTCTCTCTCTCTCTCTCTCTCTCTCTCTCTCTATATATATATATATATATATATATATATATATATATATTGGCCATTGTTAGGCAATCTTGTGTGTCCACCACCATTAGCCATTTCCATACGTATCATGTCACGTATAAAGACCCAATCACAATGGCCATTGTTAGGAAATCTTGTGTATCAACCACTATTAGCCATTTCAACATGTGTAAAGACCTGATCACAATGGGGTCCACCAAGGTTAATTGTTAGTTAATCAAGAATAAGCACCAATTTTATGTGGTAAAGACCTGATCACAATGGGGTCCACCAAGGTTAATTGTTAGTTAATCAAGAATAAGCACCAATTTTATGTGGTAAAGACCATTGGCTTAGGATCCTTTAGGGGGCTTTCATAAGTTAATGTGAACCAGTGCCCATACGCTCCAATGTCTAATCATGAAGTGTTTGGGTGGGAATTAATTCATATGTCGATCGCCCTTCCTCTTCTTGTTGAAGCTCAAGGAGATTGGTGCTACTCCTTTTTCGTACACTCTGTAATCCTCACCCTAGCTTAGATGTTTCACATTATATATGGCCAAAGACCTACTATTATAATGAAAGCTAGCCATATAAGGCTATAGCTTGAGAAGTTCTCAATGCTTTCCTTCACTAGAATATAGGAACTAGAGGGGTCCCTTTTGAAGCAAAAATTCTAAATGTTACTGATGACAAGTTTGGCAAAGGAGTAAGACGCAACAATCTATACAAGCTAAGTGTCCTTACAGCATGAATACAACATAAGAGCACGAGTAGGTTTTGGCACAAGTGATTTGGTCACATGGGATTTGTAGTGTTAAAGTAGATGTAGAAAAAAGGAGTGGTAGTTTGCTTTCATTTTCAAAATTGTAGGAACCATGTGAGGCTTACATGCAAGGCATTTCCACAAGAGATAGGGCAAAGACTTCTCTAGAGCTAGTACATGATCAGCGGCATTTCCATAGGAGATCAGCGAAGATAGGGCAAAGACTTCTCTAGAGCTAATATATGATGATCTCTATGGAAAGATATCTATTACTACATTAGGGGGATCTTCTTACTTTATGTTGTTAGTCACAATTATAGTAGGAAGATGTGGGCTTATTTCCTTTGGGATAAGGCTGAAGCCTTTGGCTTTGGCAAGGTTAAACAATGGCATAAGCTTGTGGAGAATGAGACAGGAAAGAAGGTGAAAAAGTTCCGTACAAATCAAGGAGGACAATTCCTTTCAATGGACTTTGATAGCTACTGTAGATAAGGAGAATGGCATCAAGCACCAACTCCTTCACACACCTCAGCAAAACAGTGTTATAAAATGTCATTAGACCATCGTGGAGATGGCTCAATACATGCTAAAAGGGAAAGGTTTACAAGACACTTTCTAGGCTAAAGCAGTAAAGCACAATAGTTTACATCCTCAATTGGAGCTACACGAAGGCAAGCTCGAGAGTATCACATTACAAGAGACCTACTTTGGTAAGAAACCTTTAGTGTCTCATCTCTAAAGATTTGGTTGATGTGAATGCTATGTGCATATACCAGATGCATCCAAGAAGAAGCTTGATGCTAAAAGCAATAAGTATATCTTTCTTGGATACATTCAAGAGTCAAAGGCTTATCGACTCTATGCTCCAGAGGTGAAGAAGATAATCACCAGTTGAGATGTGGTGTTTGTGGAGTAGCCACACTCATTGGAGGAGATAGGTCCATCCACTCTATCATCATCTGGAGAAATAATCCACCATGAGCCCAACCCATTAGTCATATTTCCTCTTAAGGAGGAGGAGTTTTCAGAGGGACAAAGACTCTCACTCTTCCTCTTCTTCTTTATCATCTTGAATCCTCCCAAGCACTGCTGGGGGAGTTCGGTCTGCTGCCTGCTGGTTGTACTAGATGGATATCCTGGTCCTGGTTGTCTGGGAAGGAAGCATCCTCCTCCAATTGATGCGGCTATTCTGAGAAGACCACATTGCGACTTACTATTACCTTCTTGGTAGTCGGATTATAGAGGCGGTAACCCTTTGCCTCTTCACTCTAGCCCAAGAAAATACATTTCCAGCTCTTCGGTTCCCATTTGGTCCTGTTGGCATCAGGGACATGCACAAAACAGTCACAGCCAAAAACTCTAAAATGTGCAGCTGAAGGTTTCTTACTAGAAAAGGCCTGCAGTGAAGTCATCCCATTCACAGCCTTTGTGTAGCTATGATCTAGAATGTAAACTGCTGTGTTACAAGCTTCAGCCTAGAAAGTCTTTGGCAAATCTTTCCCTTTCATCATACTCCTGCCCATTTCGCAGATGACACGCATCTTGCGCTCTGCTACTCCATTTTGCTGTGGTGTATGTGTGGTGGGGGTTTCTGCCTCTTGATCCCGTGACTTTTGCAATAACTTTCGAATTCACCTGATGTGAACTCACCACCTCTGTCTGATCTCACCTTCTTCAACTTCCTCCCCGATTCTTTCTCGAGACCATTACATGCCATTCTTTGAACTTACCAAAGGCCTCATCTTTAGTCTTCAGGAAGTATATCCATATCCTTCTACTGTAGTCATCGATCAACGTCATGAAGTAGTAGGAACCACCCAAAGCTTCCGTCTCCATCTTTTCGCAGAGGTCCGTGTGAACAAGCTCTAGAGGAGCCTTTGCCCTACTGGCCTCTTTAGGAAAGGGCTGCGGATGCTGCTTGCCCATCATGCAAGCTTCACATACATCGAGCAGATCTGTAATTTTTGGTAGGTCTGCAATAATTCCACTTTTATGCATCTCCTTTATGAAAAGATGCAGGGGGGAAGTGAGCTTGAGCTCTTGCAAGCACACACACACACTCACAAAACCCTAATAGAGAACACACAAGGTGAGAGGCTGAAAATCTTCTTCTTCTCTACTCAACACTCAACACACCATATACAAAGATAAGAGTACACACAATATGAAAGGTACTCAACCAATACATACACAGGTTCTCTATAGTGTGAACCCGACTAAATGAGCTGGCGCTATAACTATGCCAGTCTCTAGAGTGGCTGTCACACAGCCTGTCATCCCACTGGCCGCATATCACCCAAGATCTCACCAACCATGCCAGTGGTGTAAGTGCGGGGCCTATCCCCCAGGCGGGTCATCAGTGTCCACCGCCTCACTAGAGCTCGATATCTCAACACTCCCCCTCGAGCTCAACTCCATCTCATGTACACCAAGCGAAGCCCTGAATCTGCGGAGCTTCTCTGTACCCAATGCTTTGGTGAAGATGTCAGCTACCTGATCCTCTGTGCTGACATAAACAAGGTCAAGGTCTCCTGCCAAGACCTTCTCTCTGACGAAGTGGTAGTGAACCTCTATGTGCTTCGTACGAGCATGAAAGACTGGGTTCCTGGCCAACTGTATACTGCTAATGTTGTCACAGAAAATGACAACTTGTCTATCCAGTGATAGACCCAAATCTGCAAGTAGCTTTCTCAACCAAGCTACCTCACATGCTGCCATAGCAGCTCCTCTGTACTCGGCCTCCGTACTCGATAGAGCAACCGTAGGCTGCTTCTTGCTGCTCCAAGTCACAGCAGCACTCCCCAAAGAAAACATGAAGCCACTAGTAGATCTCCTATCTGAGATACTACCAGCCCAATCAGCATCTGTGTACCCATGTACACATATCTCTGTCCCAGTCTCATAGAATAGTCCACAATGCAAAGTAGACCTCACATACCTCAGTATGCGTCTCACTGCATCTAAATGCGGTTTCCGTGGAACCTGCATAAACTGACTCACCAACCCAACAGCATAGCTCAAATCTGGTCTGGTGATCGTCATGTAGATCAAACTTCCTACTATGCTCCTGTACATAGTAGGATCCTCCAAGATCTCTCCTGAATCTGCACTCAACTTGCCATTCTGATCCAATGGCACAGAAATAGGCTTACAGCCTGTCATACCATACTTGGACAACATGTCCAAGCCATACTGTCTCTGCAGTAATCCAATACCATGTGGTGACCTAATCACCTCAATGCCCAAGAAATATCTGAGCTCCCCCAGATCCTTCATCTCGAACTTCTGTCTAAGCAAGATCTTTACATCAAAGATCTCTGCATCATGGTCCCCCGTAATGATCAAGTCATCTACATAGATGACAACAAGCACAACCCCTCTATCACCATGTCTCACATACAATGAGAAATCTGCATTGGCTACATGAAAGCCAATAGTGACAAGATATTCAGAAATCTTGTCAGACCATGCTCTTGGTGCTTGCTTTAAGCCATACAAGGCTTTCTTCAACCTGCAAACATGCTCGGGGTGACCCACATCCTCATAACCAGGTGGCTGCAACATATACACCTCTTCTTGCAAATCCCCATGCAAGAATGCATTCTTTACATCCATCTGATGTAAAGACCATTGCTTTGACGCAGCCACTGCTATCACAACTCTCACCGTTGCCATCTTGGCAACTGGGCTGAAAGTTTCCTCATAATCAATCCCATATGTCTGCGCATATCCTTTGGCTACCAATCTAGCCTTGTACCTGTTTATGCTCCCATCACTGTTATGTTTAACTTTGTACACCCACTTGCATCCAATGGCTTTCTTGCCTTCTGGCAATTGCACTAAATCCCAAGTTTCATTTCCATATAGTGCATCCATCTCCTCATCCATAGCTTTCTCCCAATTCACATTTCCAACAGCCTCATCAATGCATGTGGGTTCAACAACCTGCACAACCTTTGCCATATATGCATAGTGATGTGCCACATAACCATCATATGTAAATCTCTGCACAGGGTTCTTCACTCTCCCTGATCTTCGCAGCTTTTCATTCATGGCCTCCATAGCCTTCTTTACACCAGGTGTTCTCATAGCTGGGATCCCAAGCTCCTCATCAAGGCTCATATCTGAGCCACTAGACTCTCCATCAACATGAGAATGCCCTGCAGAAATGTCAGGCATACCAAGGGGCTCAACCACTTTCTCTTTTCCTTTACGTGATGTACTAATCACATTTGCAGGGCTGGTATTATGACGCAGCCTGCCACTCCATGGTCTATCAACAGACCCACTAGATGAGGACTCTCCTGGTCCACTCAAAGACTGTGATTGCTGACCTGCATTCTGTGCAACCACACTTCCACTCAAATCAGCCCCAACAGCTTCTTTTTCAGCAGCATACCAGCTGCTCATCTCATCAAAAACAACATCCCTGCTTACCCTCAACTCACGTGTAGCAGGGTTATAACACCTGTATCCCTTTTGCTCAAGGGAGTATCCAATAAACACACATTTTTCAGCTTTCGGATCCAGCTTAGTTCTCAGCTCATCTGGCACATGCACATATGCAATGCATCCAAAAACTTTCAGATGAGACAAATCTGGTTTTCTGCCAGTAAACCTCTCCTCTGGAGTTACATCATGTATGGCTGCAGTTGGAGTCCTGTTCATGATGTATACTGCTGTAGAAACAGCCTCAGCCCAATAGCAATGTGGCATATTCTTCTCTTCCATCAATGCTCGCGCAATCTCAGCAATGTGCCTGTTTTTCCGCTCAGCAACTCCATTTTGCTGCGGAGTATATCTGCATGTGAACTGTCTCCGAATACCATTCTTCTTCAAGAATTCAGAGAACTCATTGGAGAAGTACTCTCCCCCTCCATCTGACCTTAGGCACTTTACATATTTTCCTGTTTGCTTTTCAACCAAAAACCTGAAGTTCTGAAAGTGAGTGAACACCTCACTCTTCTCCTTCATGAAATATACCCACACTTTCCTTGTGTGGTCATCAATGAAAGTGACATAGTACCTGCAGCCTCCCATAGACACGGTCTTCGTAGGACCCCATACATCTGAATGCACAACATCTAGTGCATTTCTGCTCACATATCTGTTACGTGGAAACACATGCTTTGTTTGCTTCCCAAATTGGCATGCTTCACAGATTTTCTGCATACCTTCCACTTTAAATTTTGGCAGCCCTGTCACAATTCCTTTTGTCTGCATAGACTTCAATCTCTGCACATTTACATGTCCAATTCTTTTATGCCATATGTCTGTGTCTGCAACAACTCCTGAACCATTTGCAAACATCGCAGCACTCATTTCAGGCATGTCTACATCCAACGTAAACATTCTGCCCACTCTGTTGCCTTTTGCAACCAACCTGCACTTGTCTTTGAAATCTTCAACATAACACCCATCAGGGTTAAACCGAACCTGCAACCCCTGCTCAATCATCTGGCCAACTGAAACCAGATTCTTTGTTATGTTCGGTACATGAAGTACATCTGCAAGGTACTTCACTTTGCCATCCTGCATAGATAATGGCACATCTCCAACGTGGGCAATTGGATGAGCAGTGTCATCCCCTGTTTCCACAAAACCTGGTCTTTTCGGGTTCTTCATCTCCTTGAACCACTCCCCATGACTCGTCATGTGGTTCGAAGCGCCTGAATCCACATACCAAACATTATCTTTTTGTGCTGCATCAACATTTTCAGACATGGCATTTACAACATGCTGCATAACAAATAACCTTTCATTGTCCTCATTATTTCTGCTTGAGGATGCATAGTTGTTTTGCTGAACTTTCCCATTTTGCATGTCAGCCTGCTTCTTATAACATTCTGACTGCACATGTCCTGGCTTACCACAATAGTAGCATTCACGTGCATCATTATATTGCCTTTGCCAATTTCCACGGCCTCTTTGACTCCCCCTGCCTCTGAATTTGCCTCTTCCACCTGCGTGTTGTTGTTGTTGTTGCTGCTGCTGGCCATAATTCTGATTACCTGTTCGGCCACCTCCTTGACCGCGTCCACGACCTCCTCTACCTCGTCCTCTTCCTGAACTCGTGTAGAAGGCCTGTTGCTCTGAACTATTTTTACTTTGTGAAGACTGTTGGTCTTCACCCAAGTTCTTCTCTTCGATAATCAGCATGGACACCAAATCTGTAAAGTTGGGAATGTTTTCCCGAGTCTGAATAGACGTCTTAAACGCCTTGTATTGTGGCCCGAGACCACGTAAACAGACTTCCACCTTGTCATCATCATCTACTGACACACCAATAGATGCAAGGGATTCCACAATACCCTTTATCTTCAGCGCATAGTCATTCACAGACATGCTCTTTTTCTCCACAGTATGAAGTTCATTCTTCAACTGTATCTTACGTGCCTTGGTATTTGTTTCATAAAGCTTTACCAAGGTGTCCCACGCCTCCTTGGGGGACTTGGCATCCTGAATGTGCCCAATCATGGTGTCCTGTATACTAATGGATAGCCAATACATAACCTTCCTGGCTCCTTGGTTCCAATCTTTAAACTCTTTCACATCTGCAGCAGTCGGATTTATATCCGGTATCTCCGGTGCCTCTTCATGCTCACCTTCTATGTAGTCCCAATAGCCTTTTCCCATCAGGAAATTCGTCAACCTGAACCTCCAAGCATGGAAGTTATTCTTATCCAGCTTCTCAGCCACAATCTGTGTTATGCCATCATTAGACATCTTGCCAAACACACAATTTCACCAGAAACTGCACTCTGGTTTTTCTGCACAACCTGCAGTATTTTCTGCACAGCGGTACTGGAGTACTCAAATGTCACAACCAGTGACTTCAATGTGCATACATACACCCAATGGCAACTGTAGACCTCTTTGCAGCACCCACAGTGTCTGCACAGTCAATCTGTCTTCCTGCAGTTCTTAAAACAGAGTTCTGCAGAGAATCGATGACTTACCCGCAGTGCTCGAAATCGCCTGCTTTCTGAAAAACGGAGGTCCTGACGCACCCGAAACGCGTTTTCGGCCCGAAAATTTCAGTCCGGCAGTCCGAAGGACTGTATAGTTGCCCTGTAGCTTCACTCCCGCGAAGAAAGCTCCTCAATCGGAGATCGTTTGCCGGTGCCTCCCGTAGAGCTCCCGACAAGGGTGTAGTCACCAACACAATAGGGAAGAGTAGTTGCAGCTCTTACCCTCGTACCGCTTCCTGTGGTTCTCTTGCTTGCAGCTCAGCCCTTAGCACGAACCAGGCTCTGATACCATGAAAAGATGCAGGGGGGAAGTGAGCTTGAGCTCTTGCAAGCACACACACACACTCACAAAACCCTAATAGAGAACACACAAGGTGAGAGGCTGAAAATCTTCTTCTTCTCTACTCAACACTCAACACACCATATACAAAGATAAGAGTACACACAATATGAAAGGTACTCAACCAATACATACACAGGTTCTCTATAGTGTGAACCCGACTAAATGAGCTGGCGCTATAACTATGCCAGTCTCTAGAGTGGCTGTCACACAGCCTGTCATCCCACTGGCCGCATATCACCCAAGATCTCACCAACCATGCCAGTGGTGTAAGTGCGGGGCCTATCCCCCAGGCGGGTCATCAGTGTCCACCGCCTCACTAGAGCTCGATATCTCAACACTTTAAAGAACTAAGGTTTAGATGACCAAACCTCTCATGCCACAGCTTAGTGTTGCTCACATCGGCGGCTCGAGCACTGAAAGTTGAGAGTTCGTAGATGTTGTTGCACCGTGTACCAACAACCTTCCCTTGAAGATCCAAAATCTATGCGCCATTCTTATCAAAGTGAACTTTGAGGTTCCAATCTGTGATCGCAAAAATGGACAACAAGTTCCTCTTGATGTCTGGTACATAAAGAACATCGGACAACTGTTTTACAACTCCATCTGACTTGAGAGCAATCATACCTTTTCCTTTTGCTACACATTTTGCATCATTGCCGACTGCTACCACGATGTCATTCCCTATCGGATGTAGAGAGGTATACCAATCCTTACGAATGGTCATGTGGCGCGATGCACGACTGTCAATAATCCAAGGTTCATCCATAGGTAGATGAACTGCCTCCGTGCAAATCTCCTCAATCGCTAACGAACAGCTCTACTGGTACTGCCTGTGCACTATTTCTGGACTCTTTCTTTACTCCGTTCTTCTCATCTGCAATCTTCTTCCAGCACTCGTTCTGCTTGTGCCCTGCCTTGTTGCAATAGAAGCACTTGATCTTCTTCTTTTTCTTTTTGTCCTCTGAAGAAGATGGGTTACCAGAGTCCTTACCTTTACCTTTCTTTGATCCAGCCGTCGAGAAAGTTGAATCTTCTCCAGTCCTTGTCTTTTGACGCATCTCCTCCTCCAAAAGCATCGCGCTAAAATCCTCAAAGTTGGGCGGATTTCTATTCTGCGTATTCAGTGCCGTAACAAGGCCGTCGTACTTTGGTGGGAGAATCCGTGTGCACCTTCGTGCTAGATCCTCGCTCGTGATGGTGATGTCAATCGCAGTCATCTGATCGCGCAGACTCTTCACCCTGGTGAGATGAACTTATCTGCCGTTTCAGACTCGGACAGTTTCTCGTTCGCGAGTTGAGTCTCCAGATTCTGAATCCGTGTCGTCTGATTCGTGGTCTCGTATTGATTCTTTAAGACCGTCCATGCCTCCTCCGCTGTGGTGACATGTTGAATTAACGCCATGACAGAATAACTTACACTGGAGACAATAGAACACAGCGCATCTGCATCTCTTCTTGTCCACGTGAGCATCTGATCCGCAGTTGGTACTATCTGTTGTCCTGCATTGGCTGGATCCGGTCTCGTAACCGGCTTCACGTCCACCCCAGTAGCAGTATCCCAAAGCTCGTATGCGCTTAGGATGGCCTTCATCTTGAACTTCATGAAGGGGTAGTTAGAGCCGTCCAACTTTCCACTTTCGTCGAATGGTGGGATTTGCAGTCTTGTGGGCTGAGCCATCTCTCACAATCTACTCGCAAATAGAAACACACTACCAAATCTTCTTGCTAGAGCCCAAGCTCTGAAACCATGTAAGAAAACAATACAACGTCTGTGCTCACAGATAACAGGATCTCGTATGCAAGAGAGAAAAGCTGATAGTATGGAGAATCAAAAATTTGATTACTGTAGGACTGGTACAATAGATGGCGCTGCCTCCCAGCCGTGCGCTCCTGTGTGAGAAGCTTCGATGGCATGCTGGAAACAGTAGAGGATGGAGGCTGGATGCTAAGGAATCAGGGTTGCTGTAGCTAGTGATGATTATGGGCTTCACGGGCCTGCTCTTATATAGAGCCTAGTCTACCATGTCAAAAATGGTCGACACCCTTTTTTGGCCCAGTCAAATGGCCGATGCCCTTTTCTGGCCTAGAGCCATCTGGGATCATCTCTAGTGCTCCAAACGGGCCCCGCAACCCAAGGGTGGGCTGCCCCAAGAAATGCTCCATCTACCCTTAGTGCGGTCAGTCATGGAATGCCTTCCCGCACTTGCATGTAGCCTAGTTGGCAGTGTGCCAACTCTATCTAAAGTCGTCCAGCCATCAGGCCTACACATGGCCCCCATCTAGTGTCTAAACCAGGTCCTATCGGGTACCTAGCTACTCTAATGCCTTCTCCTCATTTGGGGGGCTCACAGGTAGAGTTAGCCGGTTCCCACGTAGTTACATGAGAGTGGGGCATTGATATCTAACAAATTGGACCATAATCCAAAAATTTCTGAAAATATAGACCCTTAGGCTAAGGTCCTTTATACCTATTTCCAATTAATTCCAATTGCACATTGGAAAGTTCTTTTTGAGTTTCTGTTTCAGGGGAAACCATTTTAGACACTAGGAGGATTTTTATATCCAAAAATATCTCAATTTTGGATTATCTCTCTCTAGACATTTTCTCTCTCTAGGTCAAACAGGGTAAAACATGATCTTTCTTTTATTTCAGAGAGGGGAATAATTACAAGATCAGAAGGAGAGGTTCTTACACATGTACACCTCAAAAGTTGGAGGGAGGAATCTTACATCCTACCCCACTTAAAAAATGCGAGATGTCCTCATCTTGCAAGCTGGGGGATAACTCTTTCTCTTAAGGTCCAACTGATTCCAGGGTTCCTTATAGTCTGGTCAACCTAGCTGAATCCTGGGATAAAGATCCCTTATATAGAACTCACCATCAGATAACAATTTATTCAGATCATATCATTCATATCCTTAACACAATAATGGTCCATCAGACCGAAAATTCCATCTGAACATTCCTCCATGGAAGTTTCAGTTATATAGGTTTTTAATTCGTCATCCCTTAACTGGATCCACTAGGTCAAGTGTTAACAGTAGCAATCTGTGTGTACAAGCCACTAATTTCATAGTGATTTGCTGAAGTCATAATCATCATTCCAGTTATTATCATCATCATTGGGATTCATCCCATTCATCCTCATTGTGGCTTTGTTCCACTTATCTTCTTTCAACTAGAATTCAGGAATCATCATTTTTCAATCAGAATCCAAATCAACTCATCAAGTCAACCAAAAATCTAAAATTATATCAACGAGCATTCGAATTCATCATCTCGATAGCACTTTTGCTTATAACTTCAGGGTCTTAGATTTACTCATATATACTGCCAGTAAAGAGCTACAGTTATACCCTCGGTATATACGGGTAGTCACAGTCCTTGGAATTATAAGGTAAATACCATCATGTCTAGGTCTCAAGGAAGTCACGGATTCCATACAATTGCGATACTTCCATCTGAAGACTCAATTACCAATTTATGAATTTCAGTCTGAATATCAGTTTGTATGAATTTCATCACACAATTCCAACCTTTTAGTGTTATTTCATAAATTTTTGACATTTTTGGCTTCTTAGTTAATCCACTTTAGCCAATTTGCTCTGATACCAGCAGCTGAAAGATCCCTGCCCGCTCCACGCAACGGATTCGGGGGTGCTAGCAGAGTGGAAGTAGCACTCCTTTTGCGCGGTGCAGGGTCCTCTCACTCGAGGCCTCGCCCACGGATATCCGGATAGGGGACTAATCCCTCGGTTCTTCCAAAATCGACCCCAAAAAAACTTTCCTCGCCCGAAAAGCACAGGCGATTCCTCTAGGATATTTGTACTTTAACGTAGTCAGGGTCATTACTGACCAAACTGATCCGACCAAACCTGTGAGTCAGATCAAGGAAGAAACTTGCACTTGGATCATAGAAACCAACGCTTTTTTTCCCCATCGATAGGCACAGCTGTTGATTGTTTTTCCATAGAATAATTACTATCCAGGATTTACTTCATCTATCGTACTATAACAAAGTTAAGTCTCATTTTATGGATCCATCAATCCAGCCTAACCCCATCTAGTCCCATGGGTTGGCCAACCGCCAACCACTGTAGTGATGGGATCCAATTAGGAATTTGGTTAGGTTTTGTCCCGGGTACTAGGGAAAAGAGTTCCCAAGCCCCCCTAGCTGGATATTCATACAAATTTAACGCCAGTCACACCACTTACACACCCAATATGAAATTGCCTTTTTCACAGATTCAGCTATCTTTAAAACAATCATTTAATGAAACCATAGTGTCATTGATCATAATCCTCCAAAATATCCAGTTGAATCCTAATTTCCAATCATTCCTTCATCGGTGTACCTATGGCATCATTGGCAACTAGAACGCTCACCACCTGTCCACTCAGGGGCCTTTTCGATAGTTCCTAGCTCATAGTACCCGGCAATATATTCATTTATAAAAATCAAGATGGAATCCCCATTGAAGATCAGCAAGATTAACCAACAGATCCATATAAAAAGGCCATGGACTCATCCGTTGTTGAGGACCAGCAAGGTCAATGACGAGATCCATGCCCGGTTTCAGAAAACAACTCTTACTCCTTGTTCCAATATCTTCCACGATGCACGTGTGGGTATCTTCGGCGACCCAGAGCCCGAGCACCGTATGGTCAACACCCTCTAGGATCCTTCGCAGGTCACCTAAACTAGCGCTTCACTCATAGGCCGCTTCCTTGGTCCCTCATCCATCGTACCGGAAACTCACCATTTAAATCAAACCAAGGCTGGTCAAGACCTCGGCAAACCTTGTTACGCGAGACGTCCTCCGTTGACTCTCCGTCTCATAGCTGTTGCAACTTTATCAATTAAGTCTCCCCCGCGACCTCATTCACAAGACAGTCAAAATGCTTTCCCATCATTATTGACATAAAACAGTCATTTAAAAATAGGTCAAAAATACAGTTTCTATAAAGAACTCTCATCTTTCACATTGTTCCACATCCGTCCACATTACTTAATCCATACCCAATTTCATATGTATTCCCATTCTCATCCAATCACTTTAATTTTCATCTCATCACATCTTTCCTCATTTACCCTCATCACATCTCATCCACTCGCATCAATCCATATTCACATCCCATCACACCTCATTCATTCAATCTATTTCAATTTACATCACACCTCATCTCACATCTCATCTCATTCATTCTTATCCCGATTCACATCTCATCCATTCACATCCCATATCATTCATTTACATCCGATTCATATGACATCACATCTCATTCACTCACATTGACATCACATCCTTTCACATACACATCCACATTTATTCTTTCACATACACATGGACATATCCATTCTTCCACATACACATCCACATCCATTCTTCCACACATACACATCCACATCCATACATACACATCCCACATTCATTCTTCCACATACACATCCACATTCATTCCTCCACATACACATCCACATTCGTTCTCCCACATACACATCCACATCCAGTCTTCCACATACACATCCACATCTATTCTTCCACATACACATCCACATCCATTCTCCCACATACACATCCACATCCATTCTTCCACATACACATCCACATCCACATCCACATCCATTCTTCCACATACACATCCACATCCATTCTCATTACATCACATCTTATGACATCCTATTTTCATCTTATCACATCCTATCACATCCCATACACATCCATTCACATTCTATCACATCCCATACACATCTTATCGCATCCTATTTTTATCTTATCTCATCCATTCACATGCTATTCCCATTTAATAGCGTTTTCTAGGTTGATCCTGATAATGAGACTTTTTTTAAATTTCTGCCAATTGCTTGGCCTACTTAAAGGTTCTTTTTCTCGACGACTATTTTCATATTCATTCTCAATTTCTCAAATGAATTATATTCAATATTCCTCTTTTGGAATAGAAGAATTCATGGGATTTACAGAAATCAATTCTACCCATATTTCCACTTTTGATAAATAATCATAAATTGAATTATACTAAAATTTCCTCTTCTTCCCATTTAATTTCTTCGATCTCAAATACCATGGGAATTCCTCATTTTGCATTTTATTAATTGCATTCCAATGTCATGGGTATTCCTCTTTTATCATCAAATATTTCTCATAAAGTAATTTCATCTAAAATAAAATACCCATAAATTCAATATGCTAGGAATTTCTCTTTTCCCATCTCAATGATGGAATTCCAAATGTCATAGGAATTCCTCTTTGAACATTTAAATATTTCTCATAGATAAAATAAATTTATCTAAATTTCATCTTTGAATTTAATTAAAATACTCATTAATTCCAATATGTTAGGAATTTCTCTTTTCCCATCTCAATGATGGAATTCCAAATGTCATAGGCATTCCTCTTTTAACATTTAAATATTTCTCATAGATAAAATAAATTTATCTAAATTTTATCTTTAAATTTAATTAAAATACTCATTAATTCCAATATGCTAGGAATTTCTCTTTTCCCATCTCAATGATGGAATTCCAAATGTCATAGGAATTTCTCTTTTAATATTTAAATATTTCTCATAGATAAAATAAATTTATCTAAATTTTATCTTTGAATTTAATTAAATTTTATCTAAATTTTATCTTTAAATTTAATTAAATATTTCTCATAGATAAAATAAATTTATCTAAATTTTATCTTTGAATTTAATTAAAATACTCATTAATTCCAATATGATGCTAGGAATTTCTCTTTTCCCATCTCAATGATGGAATTCCAAATGTCATAGGAATTCCTCTTTTAACATAAAAATGAATTACTAGAAATTTCTCTTTTGCTAATTACTATTTATGCATAAACATAAAAATCAAATTTTCCATGATTATAATGAGAATCATTCAATTAATCTAGGATGATTAATCCTAGAATATGGTAGGAAGTCCTCTTTTCATATTATGATTGAAAATGATTTACGTGATATTTTTTTAAAAATTTTACCATAGCTTCGCTGCTATTACTGATAATTCTCAATAATTTTGAAAACATAAAGTTTAGTAATATCATATGATATAATAACCATTAATTGGATCAATATCCAATTATGGACTCTAAGGAAGATTGAAGAGAGGGAGAAGCGCCAATCTCTCCAATTTGTAGAGGATTTTTAGAGGATAATAGAAAACATCATTATTTCAGTATAATATTGGCATGGTATAGTTCTCATATTTTTTTACAAAGGTCTAAGGATCTATTTATAGGTGAGGGAGGCCTCTAACCAAGTCCAACTAGTTTTTAGAATTTTCCAGGTTCAGTTTGACTGAATTTGGACAAGATTTGGACCTAGTTTGGCTCCCTTTTGATTTGGTTTGATCCAAGAGAGAGGAGAGATAAAAATATCACAATATTTTTGAGTTTAAAACTCCACCACACATGTGAAATAGGCACCTCCTTGAAGAGCCCCCTTCTCCTTACCAAGGTGTCAAAATTGAATCATTATACCAAAAATATCTATTTTTTTAGTAATACTTATAGTTTTTTACTAATAAACCTTGTACTTAGTGAATTCATCTTCTGTGGGCATTTACTCATTTTTGGGTATTTTTCTTTTATAAATTAGATTTATCTCCTCTTCACACTTGGATTGATCCTATTGGTCCATAGGAACCTTAATTGGACCATAATCCAAAAATTTCTGAAAATCTAGACCCTTAGGCTAAGGTCCTTTATACCTATTTCCAATTAATTCCAATCGCACATTGGAAAGTTCTTTTTGAATTTCTGTTTCAGGGGAAACCATTTTAGACACTAGGAGGATTTTTATATCCAAAAATATCTCAAATTTGGATTACCTCTCTCTAGACATTTTCTTTCTCTAGGTCAAACAGGGTAAAACATGATCTTTCTTTTATTTCAGAGAGGGGAATAATTACAAGATCAGAAGGGGAGGTTCTTACACCTGTACACCTCAAAAGCTGGAGGGAGGAATCTTACAACTTAAATATCATAAGTGACAATGAAGAAATGATCCAACAAACAGTGGATATACTGAGCCGTGAGTTTAGATGACAAACATAGGTCTTATGCATTTCTGTTTGGGGATTCAGGTTTGGCAATAGTTAGGCAAGATTTTTATATGCTTGGAAAATTCTCATAGCATTTGGGATGATCTGACTACAAACCTATGTCAACGCCTATGGAGGTGAACATGAAGCTTTCGCAAGACTCAAGAAAGATCTTCATATCACAATAGAAGTATACTTGGGAGATTCTTATAACAGTTGAGATGGCGAGCTAGTACACTTATGTCAATTCAAGACTTAGGCAAGATCTTCATAACGTAGGAGAAGTATGCTAAGGGTTTTAGTGGACATGGTAGTTCATATTAGTGGAGCTACAGCGTTGCAATATGATAACTAGAGCTACATGGCTACTGCCAAGAACCCTATGTTTCATGCTCAAATGAAGCACATTGAGATTCAATATCATTATGTGCGAGAGCTGATTGAGGATGAGATAGTGGAGCTGGAGTACTGTTCCACGGACCAAAACTGCGCCGACATCTTCACCAAGGCTCTTAGGAAGGACAAACTCACTTAGCATCTTCATTGACTTGGCATTGGGCCAAGAACATAATATATCTTCAAGAAGACATTGAGGGGGGTAGTATACATTCAATGCCTACCTCTCAGCATGTATCCCACATCGATGTTTGGTGCACATTTGTAAAGGCCCCCATTATGAGGAGAAGCCATAGGTGCACATGTTTTTGGTGGGAACCTTGGCTTAGACACCAATGGGATCGTTATGTGACCATTAATGGTTAGGAGATAGTCAGGGGGTTCGAGCTTTAGTTTATCATTAGTGGGCGGTGATTGATTGGCCATGTTATGGGCAATGATCATTGTATACACACCTACTACCACACCACCTACAGTACTATATATAGACAGTTTTCATACACTAAGGTATCTAATGCTTATAAGTATCCACACCCTCTACACTTAGTACATCCTCCATGTAGAGCCTCTCTAGATCACCATCTAAGCTCTGCTTGAGAGCACACAGTTGGATAGCACCATCACATTGTACCTATCTTAGAAATTTAAGTTCTTTCCGTCCTATTACCTTGTTTATTGCACTTTGTTTTGCTATCTATCTTTCTGCTATGCTATATTCTTATAAGACTTTCTCTCAAGAATGAAAATGAAAAAGTTGCTAATGGGGTGGTCCAGAATCACCTAATCGATGTTGACTTGTTTGTTATCACCCTGATCGGGTCAAAGGAATTGATACTATGATAGGTATAACTTTATGACCAAGGGTGTTTTCCCTAAAGATATATAACCAAGGATAAGAGGAAAAGGTTAACCGTGAAGAGAAATGACTACACTACGGTGTATTCCCTACTCTAAAGAGTTGAGGACTACACTATGGTGTAGTCAGCTATGTAAGATGAAGATTGATTAGATTTTGAGGAGGTTTGTCCTAGATCATGAAAAATAGATCATGAAAAGGAAGATGTGTGTTGATGACAGAAGCACATCAATGCATTAATGAAGGTCACTTTGGAGGACAAGTGATAAGAAGAAAAATCTTACAAGTAGGCTTGTGGTGGCCCCCAATCCAAAAGGATACATAGGAATTTGCAAAGTAGTGTGGAAATCTACTAGAGACTGGGTCAGCCAAATCTAGCTGCTAGGATGCCACATAATGCCATATTACCATTGGAGCCATTTATGGAGTGGGGATTGTATTTTTTTGGACCTTTCAAGCCTGTAACTCAAATACAAACTACATCTTAGTAGTTGCAAAAGATAACTAATCTAAGTGGGTGGAGGCAAAAGCCTTGAAGGAAAATTTTGGTACATTAACATCCAAGTTTCTATGTGAGAAAAATTTTACAAGGTTTGGACGCCAGTGTCTAACCAAGGAAAGCATTTCACAACAGATGTTATGAAGAAGCTAATTGAAAACCATGTGAGAATACACAAGAAGCATTTCGCAAATAGATGTAGTGAAGAAGCTGATTCTTGATAATACACAAAAAGTACAACTTACTATCCATAGCCTAATGGCAGGCCGAATCCATAAATCAAGTTTTGATAAAATTCTGACTAACATAGTGAACCACCAGAACAGAGCTGATTGGGATCAAAAATTACACTTAGCTTTATGGGCATTCAAAATATCATACAAGGTAGGCACATATCGAACTCCATTGCAATTGACTTATAGATTAGAGGAAATTATTCCCATGGAGTTTATAGTGCCTAGTGAGTTGCAAGCTAAGTCTTGAACATTTTGTGGGACACAAGGTTCACGAATTGCTAACATTAGAAGAAGAAAGGTTAAAAATTTCATGGCTAATAGAAATAGTTCAAACAAGAAGGAAGATTTGGGTTAATATTAACACCAAGTGCTGGGTGTAAATGCTCAATTCCAAGATGGGCCCACATCCAAGAAAGATGCAAAAAAATGTGGACATGAACCTATCATATTAAGAAGAAACTAAGAATAAGTGCATTTGTACTTACTATGCATGACAGTGTATTCCATGAGAAACTTGTGGATGGGTTTAGATCGAGACCCTACCATGGTAAGGTGTATCAGCTATAAGGAGAGCTGATAGAAAAAACATAGTACATGATATCTATTGCCAGAAATTCCATGACTATTGAGACGAGATGTCAATCAGCAAATCATAACCATGAACCCAATCAAGAGGTATGGATGTTCATAGCCCATGATTGCACTAATTACTAACTAAGTTGTAGATGTGCAGATAATGTCAAAAGAATATGCTAAATAAAATGAGAAAGAAAACCTTGACACAAATACAAGTGCAGTGTCAAAAAGATCAACAACAAAGAAAGGTGCAAACAACCACATGGAACTCCTAGTTGAACTAATAAGCCATAACAAAACTTTTGCTGATTGAAAATATGAATTAGTAGGATGATCCGCATAAGTAAAACATTCCAAAATTACAAGGAAATCTAAATAATACATATTTTTGGATAAGCAAGAAAATCTATAAGAGCAAGAAATTATGGAAAAGAGGGAGGATCCGGATGTTCCTTAGGAAAAGTGCAAGTTAAAATTGCATGGAGGTGGGTGCAAGTTGGCAGATGTGTGCATTGTTTTTTATGCCCTGTTAGCAAGAAAATGTGCTAACTTTATGGCCTCATCATACAGCTCCAAAAGATCAAGCTAGAAACAGTCAGTAGTAGGAGAGACAAGCAAAGGTAGGAAAGGGGATGGCCAAGCCAACAATGGCCTACATTCCCATTCCATTAACTGAAAAGACCATGCTAATGGTGGACCTCTCCATAGTCTTGACAAGAAAACTGGTAAAGATATTGAAAACCCTATCTTGAAGACCCAAGGAACAACAACCAAGTGAATCTTTGACTAGGAGGATCATAGGACAAATCCCCCAACAAAAAAGAAAAAGGATGGTGACAATAGTCAACAAAGCATGTCGTTAACCTAGTTGGGGAGAAAAGTGGCTCAAGTTAGAATCCCACATAAGCTTAAAGAACTTGTGAAACAAAGACAAGAAGAGAAGAGAGTAGAATAATTAAGCAAAACTTCTAAAGACAACAAACAAATGTCATCAAGAAACACAACAAACCATAGGGCTCGCTTAGATACTGCTCAATACTTCGTTCCAAGTAAGCAGTGTTTACATGAGCATATTGTTGAGCTCAATGATAAAGAGGCTCAAATTGTAGCTGAAAGATAGCAAGCAAAAGTTGTTAACTCGGAGCTATCAATGCTCAAATAGTAAGTCTAAGAGCTAACCAAAGAAATGCTACTAGCTAAAGACAACACATCAGAACTGTAGGCTAACAATCTACAACTAAAAAAGAGAAAATGGTCAGCTCAATAAGAATGGAAACTCTACTCCAATCAAAGAGGTTCACACAAAACAAGGGAAACTCTACTCCAATCAATTACTTGAGGTTACAAAAAGCCAGGTCAAGCACATAGCAAAGGACACTGACAAAGAACAAACTAGAAGTCATAAAACTCAGATGCTTATTATACATCAGCATGAGTAGGCTAAGGAGGACTAGACATACTAAAGCTACCCACCACAGATGTGATGGAGCAATGGGAATACATGGTATTGGAGATCATGGGTCATGAATGGGAGTAGAAACTAAACAAATCCTATGAAGTCATGCTCTCCCACCTCCTACTTGTCCTAGTTGTTGATGCCCCCATAAGACCAAAAGCTTGATTATGTTACTCACTTGACCCCCTCTTGTTATAGTTCTCATGCACTATCAAAAATTGATAGCCCATGCTAATCTGCGAGCGACGGCCCACCAACTGTCTTGTTGTGTTAAACCCTAATAATTGAACGTTAATTTAACCATAATATATTCACGTTGGGATCTTAACCTTCTAGTATGGAAGTTTAGAGGCAAGGCACTTACTAACCTAGATCCATTTTATAAACAAAAAGTTTTAGCTAAATTTTAGAGGGGTTACATGTTTCATTTGGTACCCATGTCACCAAAAGTGTATTAGCATTCACAATCTCTTGATGATGAGGTGCCATGGATAGGGAGTTCCTCACAAAAAAGGAGGCTAAGCACTACTTCTAAGCACTAATGCAGCTTATGAAATTTATAGAGAAAGAGGATTGTAGAAGAGATTCAACTCCATTTTTACAGCAGCGAGATTATAGCAAGACAATGCTCGGGGTTGAGTTTGGTTATTATGATGCCTCTATGTTTTTCATTATGAGAAGTGTCAAGTAACCTTCATGATAACATGCATGACAACTTGCATAATCCATGAAAAGGTCATGGAATTTTATAATGGTCCTTTTCATGATTAAGGGTGGTGTAGATAGTCTGGCATCCCATCAAGAGTTTGATTCATGCACACATGCATGTATGCGCATGCACACACGCACACATATAAAAATGCATACATATATAGAGAAAAGGGTTATAAAAGTATAAATTCGTATAATATAGATTGTATTTTGGTGAAAAAGATAGAGGCTTCTAGAAACTTTGACTCAATTGTGTTAGTCAGCATGCAATATAAACAAGTGGAGCCAAAGTGAGAAAGAAGTAGATAATAATGGCTACTAACTATGAATAAACATCATAAATTTAAGGCCTCAAATCAAGCAAGAAATAAGTAGATAATGGTGGCTACTAACTATGAATAAACATGATAAATTTAGGGCCTCAAATTAAGCAAAGTATGAATGCCACATTTTGCTTTGACTATCTTTGGCAAAATATCATAATTCTTATTTACCATATTTTTCTCTCCCTTCTCTACCATATAGATATTTGTGATATGCACATAGCCTCTATCTCCAATGCATATCCTTCCTTCACATGTATGGTTCTTGATAACATGAAGATATTTCTCTAGGAAATCATTGGGTTGACCAATTATATTTGCATAATCCAATGGGTTATTGAACACCTCATAAAAAATGTGAAACTCCTGGTTAGCTTTACTTCTTTGCAAGAACTCAAAATCATAATAGCATATCACCTAACTTTTTATCTCGACAAGGAAATACACTCTCTATTAGGTAATACAATTCACTAATTAAAGTACAATAGTAAGAAAAAAATGATGGTTTCTGCCTTCTTTAAGTTCAGTTCCTTGGAGATTAAGCAACCTTTTGAAAGCTTTTCTTGGTTCCATATCTATAAATAAACAATGAATTTACAACTTTAGTACATAAAAAAGAA
This sequence comes from Cibotium barometz, assembly GCF_041138505.1. Classification (NCBI taxonomy): domain Eukaryota; kingdom Viridiplantae; phylum Streptophyta; class Polypodiopsida; order Cyatheales; family Cibotiaceae; genus Cibotium; species Cibotium barometz. The sequence goes on from NC_141083.1 coordinate 27,941,915, forward strand.
AAGGAATGCATAGGAATAGTATACTAGATGTTAATCATCTGGTTTTGGTTTTGTAGAAGTTGGATTTTCAATGGCTTCCTTCCCTTTCCAACTTTCTTCCTTTTTCATATTACCAATAAAAATTCAAAAGCTAAAATGCTATACAACAAAATAAGCCTCACAAGACCTAGCATAAAATGAATCAGAAGAAATTCTACCTAGAGATTCTCCATCCTAAAGAACCTCATTGGCAAGGTAGACTTTTTTTTTTTAGCCCCATCCTCCCTATCAAAGAAATGTAGGACTTAAGGGATGTAGATACACATAATGTTGCTAAACCCCAGAACATACTCATACTGTTTCTAGCCTCCAAACACGATTTGTGGGCCTAGAATTCATATGAGGGCCCTAGATCGCGTTCTATCGGTGACGGCCCCCAAATGTGATTTAGGGCCCTTATATGCATTTCATGCCCCCCCAAATTGCATTTGGGGGCTATCAGTATTTCTGATAATTCACTGCAAAACATAGTACCCTTCTCATCTGGGTCCATTGCAAGGATTTCACTTCACTTGGACAAAGGGAATAATCTAGCTGTGAAGGAGAAGTGGGTGTAGGATAGGTAGCCACAGCTTGAGGGAGTAGGAGACTGGTGATGATATCCACGTGGCAGCAGAGCAAGCGAGAAGGAGACTGGTTGGAGAAAAAAACAACCTAAGAGTCTTTGGAGGTAGTAGTAGCAAATGGCATTCCAGACAAACCTGTGGAGGTAGTAGCAGATGAAGAAGGAGATGTGGAGAGATGATAAAAAACATTCAAAACCTATGCAATAACATCGCATGCATGATCCCTTTTCCTCAATTTTTGCACCACTTTTTAGTGTGATTTTTGAGACATGTGGCCATAGTTTCCAAGATAGGTACGTACCTTTTCGATGTAATTTTTGAGACAACCGTTGGGAGTTTTAATGTGATTTTTGAGACATGTGGCCATAGTTTCCAAGATAGGTACGTACCTTTTCGATGTAATTTTTGAGACAACCGTTGGGAGTTGGATTTGTATACGCATCGTGTTATAATTTTTGAATTCACATAAACTCTATTGGCCCACTATGCTCCTGGTTCAACACGCTCTTCTTATTCACCAAGCTCTTCATCTTTAGCAAGATCTATGTGCTAGCCTACCCTTCCAAGCCAAGGTTTTACATAGCAGGGAAATAGGTACTCATACTTCTCATTGACCCTTGTTTTCTCTGCCAAAGAAGTAGCCTCCAAACACAATTAGCTTGTTGCAAGAGACCACTAACATAGGCTCTTCGCTTTTGATGGCTATTGTCACATTTAGGCTTTGTTTTGAAGAGTGAGTAGCCTTGCAAAGTGATCTCATTACCTCCTTTGCCTTGCCATACACCCAATCACTTCTGAGGGCTATTAGTTTGTTGGTTCTTCTTGGAACTGTTAGTTCATGGCAAGAATAAAGTCAACTTCTAGGAAGAGTGGAGAGGGTCCTCCTATTGCAAAGGTTGCTAGAGCTAGATCTTCACATCCCAAGAAGGGAAAGTCAATGCACATATTGAACCAAGCAAAGAAAAAAAGATTGGCTTAAAACATAAGTGTTCTAAGGCAACTTAGAAGGCCATATGGTTTGTAATCCCTAAGGCACCATTTCAAAGACTTCTAAGAGAGGTTTGTGATCAATGGGGTCACTTGGATTGAGGTGGCAGAGAAATGCAATCTACACCCTTCATAAAGTAGCATAGGATTTCCTTATATAATTCTTTCAAGATACTATGTTAGTAGTTGCACATGCACACAGGTTGACAATCATGCACAAGGACATGGAGACATCGAAAAGGATACATTGTTGGAGATATGACAAGCTTCTTCATCCTATTGAATGGGTGGACATCGAGATGAGAGATATTCTCCAAGTACCACCATCAAGAAAGTCAAGGGAAGGTGAAGAAATGAAGGTGGTAGAAGTGACTCATGATAAGAACACAAGGGGAAAAGCACTTTATGAAGAATCTCTCAAGAAAAAAAGAGATCCTGAAGGTGATATTCTGACTCAAGAGACTACCCTCCAAGATATTAAAAACTTGCAAAGATTGGCAGTGTGAATATTGTAATAGATGAGATTGATGTTAAAAGTTTGATTACACTTAGCAACAAACAATGTTTGAGGATCTTGAGAAAAAGTACAGCTGAACTACACAATAATTCTTGTGGGGCTTAAGGTAATTTCTTAATATCTCATTTTGTAGTTCCATGTTATAGGCTATCTTTGGAAGCACTCTTAAATTAATTTTACTTTTGCAGGATTTTTAGGCCTCAATTGTCTCTAGATGTGCAATCAATTGTCTCTAGATGTGCAATCAATGCCATTTATCTTGGATCCACACTTTTCATCCTTTTTTAAGGAACCCAAAAGAATCAAACAAAAAGCTAGCAAAGTGGTTCACCCATTGTAATTTTGAATATGTCATCTTAATCTTCTTTCCCTACCATGTAGAGTAAGTAAGATGCTAGAGTTTGTCTTCAATAACTTTGACCACCTCTTATGAAGGAAGACTGATTATCTTGTTCTTATGTTGTAGCAGCTCCCATTAGAGTCTTGTGGTAATTAATGTTGTTGACAAACAGTGCTGGCTTTTCAACTCTCTCAAGGAACAAACTTAGATTGTATGTATTATTAGTTTCTTTATGTTTAGTTAGTTTGTTTTAATTTCAAGTTACTAAAATACCATGTGTTGTAGATGTTTGAAGAGGCTTTTCCTTATGCTAGGTCATTTGCCTCCAAATACTAATCTTCTTGGGTTTGTAACTCCACTTTGGATTCCTATACTTACCTCTTTCTCTTTTCTATGTTTCAAAAATTTTTCTCCTAAATGAAAATAACCTAAGATTTATATTTTTTGATATATAGGTTCCACCTAAACATGGTGGTTTCTCATGTGGGTGGAGAACTCTCTTATCCATGCAAAGTACATTTTTGATGTGTATTTCAAAATAGACAGACCAGAACTAGTAAGCACAAAACCCTCAAAACTAATAATGTGATACAAAAGCGTAAGATATAATAAAATGTAATCATTATTATTATTTAGATTGTAGATGACCTCAGAGAGTTACAATGATGTATATGTGGACAACTTTAAAGCTAGAATGACAACTTCAATACTTCATCATGCAAGAAGAGCCCCCCTCTTGTGCAAGAAATGCCTCAACCAGTAAAAGATACAGGGAAGGCCTTCAAAATTGAAGTTTCAGGTACAGGTACAAATACTTCTAGTGAGGCCCAAACCACAGGGAAGGCCTTCAAAATTGAAGTTTCAGGTAGTACAGGTACAAATACTTCTAGTGAGGCCCAAAATTGAAGTTTCAGGTACAGGTACAAATACTTCTAGTGAGGCCCAAACCAAATAAGATATGCCCAATGACAAAATAGAAGAGCATGGGGAAGTAAAGGCTACTTAAAAAATCCCCATTTGCTAAAGTTAAACCCACAAAAGCATCCCCATTTGAAGTAAAAGATACAGGGGTGGCCTCTAAATCTACCAGTACTTAAAAAGAAAGATATTAAAATGGAAGTTCCAACTACAGATACTTCTGGTGAAGCCAACACTACAGAAGATAAGCCCATGGACAAAACAAAAGAGCGTTCCAAAATCAAATCTATTTACTAATACAATGCAAATATTTTAATGATGACAAGATGTCATCTTTAAAATATACAATGCAATTGTATATATTTTAATGATGACAAGATGTCATCCTTATTACTTTTGTACATAAAAAGATGAAATTTAACAACTTACCTATATTTAGATAATCATGGAAGATATTAAGAATTCCATTTGGTATATCTCTACAATTTATAGTTCTCTCTCTTCTTTGTAATACCTATTGTCATCTGATGTTATTAATATAAATTAAAAAAACTTATTTAATATAAAGTGAAATAAGAAAGCATTATATTGAAATTACCTTTCTATTGTTAATAATAAATGTAAAGCTCTTTGGCAAATTGGCTTCAGTTTCAATAAGAAGATCATGGCGTAGTTGAATTAGTGTACAACATTACCTAAGAGATATAACAGCCAATAATATTCCCCCCTCAGATACCTCTATGTCAATAAATTGATTTCCTTCACTCGATGCATCCAAATCTTATTCCATTGGGATAATTTTATCACCAATAAACTGACTTTGTTGATAATAGAGAGACATTATAAGATTTCAAGACCCAATCATGTACTTCTCTAGAACTGTTTTTCGACACAACTTCACAGTGCACCTTGTTGAAATTTGAGCTGAATGATGAGCTATGGTGGATCAAACACTAGAATCAACATAATTAAGAAAGTGATTAGCAAGTGATTAAGACGTAATTAGTGAAAAATTAGCACATAGATTAATGTAGGCATGGATACTCAAAAACCAGCAACTTCTCATTAGGGCTATGCCTCAATTTATAGAGTTTACATCAAGCATCAAATCCCATTGATTTCTCCATGATTCACTCCCTGAATATCTCCACCTCTTGCCTGATTCTCTCCACCTCTTCTCTTTTCCCTGATTATCTCCCAGAATAACTCCACACTCCTAAATTCCCTCATGCTACCCATTATTCTCTCCCAGTAGATTCTTCTAACCTTTTCACAGGTTCTTTCACAATTACATCTCCTCTTTTACAGCCTCTATCCAAGAGCTTGTTCCCACACACACCCTTTTCACTTGTATATTTCAACACCTCCCCTCAAGTGAATAATCCTAACACACCTGGACCCTGTATCAAGTTTCCCTCTTACTTGATAGTCCGCGACCAGTGCCTCAAGTCCCTAAACTCCATAGTCCTTGACACTCTCTCTCTCAATGTGTCCAAGGCTACTATAAGTGCCCGTGACCTTGACTAAAGTGCTCACACATACATCTACCACTTGGCCTACATCATCGGTGGCTCAGAGGTGGTTTTACTTTATTGGGGCAGGTTACATTGGGTTGTGGGTTCTCTCTCTCTCTCTCTCTCAGAAAAGATGATCCGACTCCACTTCTCTTGGAGCCTCCATGAAGTTTGCCGATGTCGTTCCTTCTTCACTGGGTTTGCTGTAGCAGTCTCTCGCCATGTGTCCTGGCTTTCCACATTTGTGGCAAGTGAAGGTCCTCCCTCCTACTCTGCCTCTTCCTCGTCCTCGTCCTCGAGAGAATCCTCCTCGGGTGAAGAATGCTTTTTCCTCTCCTGCTGTTGAGTCGAGCTCTTTCTTCTCTTTGCCTCTGCTCTCTTGCTCCAGTAGAGCTGCTTCTATCTCGTGTATCTTCAGTTCAGGTACATTCTTTAGTGTTGCTACAATGTTTTCATAATCTCCTTTATCCACACTCTTCAAAAGTACAGCTAATGCTTCATCATCTTCTACCTTTTTGCCAATAGCTGCCAGCTGTTGCTTAATGCTTTTATATTTGTTCAAGTGTGTGATTAAGGGTTCACTTTCCTTCATGTCCAATTTGTAAAATTGCATTAATAGATTTATCTTGGAATTTTTTGCTTGTGTACCAAATAATTTATTGAGTTCATCCCATGCATCTTTTGCCCACTGTATCCCTGTGATATGGTGAATGATCTCATCATTTAAACTGAGTGCAATAAGCCCCAATGCTTTTTCATTCCTACTCTTCCACTCATTTTCCCCTCTCTCTGGGCATTCATCTCTCCCTTCAACTAATCCCCACAGATTTTTCCTCATCAGCAAATACATGGTTTTTGTTTGCCATGTATAGAACTGTTCTCCATTAAATTTGGCTATTTCCTGTGCTGAATTCATGGTGAAGTGAAGGGGGTCTTACCTCTTGATCCAAAATCAAGATTCAAGGGCAGTGTCTACCCTTTTACAACTCAATCTGGTGTTTAATAGATGATTACAACAATTTTATCAGCATAAAATCACCAGAAATTACATTAAATTGAGAGTAACCAATTTGTACGGGATGGTTGGAGTATCAAACCAACTCCGATTTGAAATCTGAAGTTATAGGGATCTGTATCAGATACCTAATGGTTAATTTGAACCCTCAATTGCACCAAAGTACAGTGATTAGCACTGATTAATCACTGATTAGAAAATTAATGCTCTGGTTTATGTGCAGAAAACAGAGTATGCGGGGAGTCCAGATCTGGTGCCTTCCACTTCAAATGAGCTCAAATGCTTTGAAAGGCATCAATAGCAATGAGTCTAGTAGAGGATTAAGCCAAGAAACACAAGATTTGAGCAAATAATGAAAGCTTAATCTCTGTTTTACCAAAGTCACCTGCAGATTTGATGAAGAGCTTTGATCTCTCTGTAGACTTGATGAAATTGATTTCTGTCTTCACCAGCTTGTAGAGCATGCTTGATTACCCTTTGTGCTAAGAGGAATTAGAGAGTTTTGACCTGAGCAAAGAGCAATCTTCATTCTACTTCAGAAAAACGGCGCCTGTTAATTAGCGAAAATCCGATGCATCCGCCGGCGGTTTGCTGCGTGGAGTAGCTAGGCTTGAAGCTAATGAGGTTAGCTATCTTGTGTATAAAGCATGTGCCCTAATTTTATGTGTGCAAGGTGCTAGAGACCCTCCACTGGCTGGGGGTGAAGGGGAAGAGAGAAAACTCACTAAAAACTGATTTTTTGCTAATTATCTTACTAATCTTGATTAATTCACTAATGGGCTCATAAATCTAGTTGATTCTAGGCATGGCTCTGATACCATGTTGAAATTTGAGCTGAATGATGAGCTATGGTGGATCAAACACTAGAATCAACATAATTAAGAAAGTGATTAGCAAGTGATTAAGACGTAATTAGTGAAAAATTAGCACATAGATTAATGTAGGCATGGATACTCAAAAACCAGCAACTTCTCATTAGGGCTATGCCTCAATTTATAGAGTTTACATCAAGCATCAAATCCCATTGATTTCTCCATGATTCACTCCCTGAATATCTCCACCTCTTGCCTGATTCTCTCCACCTCTTCTCTTTTCCCTGATTATCTCCCAGAATAACTCCACACTCCTAAATTCCCTCATGCTACCCATTATTCTCTCCCAGTAGATTCTTCTAACCTTTTCACAGGTTCTTTCACAATTACATCTCCTCTTTTACAGCCTCTATCCAAGAGCTTGTTCCCACACACACCCTTTTCACTTGTATATTTCAACACACCTTATTGGAAATTTTCTTGTCCCAACTATAATCAAGAAAATCAAGACCTTCTTCTACATCATTAACTCTATATGTGAGAATTGTCTTGCCAACAATTATTGGGTACTTTTGCTGAAAAAGTCTACAAACACTGAAACAGGCATGCATATGTTCACTTTAGCAATTCTTGTTGTTGTTGTTGTTGTTGCAATACTTGGCCGTAATGAACGTTGAACGAGTTTGGCTCTATAGGATTCACTAATAGAAGCATTTGAAACTGGCCATTCAATTTTTGTTGTTGTTGTTATTGTAATACTTGGCCGTAATGAACGTTGAACAAGTTTGGCTCTATAGGATTCACTAATAGAAGCATTTGAAACTGGCCATTCTACAATATTCCATGATGGTAATTGTTGTCTTTTCAGAATACCATATGTGTGTTGGTTATCCATCAGCTTATAGAAATAGTCATAAAAGAAAATATCGAATTGTGCCAATTGTGTTGAAGATCTACCTCTATATTGCAGTTCTCCTATTGTCCCATGCAAAACATCAAATAACCCCTGTATGCATTGTATAGGCTGCCATTCTTCATAAGATTATGGATACACATCTATGTCAGTAGAAACAAAAACAAAATTGTAGTTAGATAATTTTTAATATTAAAATAGTAAAGACAACATGTTTATCCATCATTTTTTAGGCACTTACAGTTTGGTTTATGTTGTGGAAGATAGTCTTGATAGTCATGGACAATAAGCTCTTTATGCATATAAACATGCTGTGGATGAATATTTCCTTAACATTTTTATTTCCATTAACAAACTTGAAGTCTTTCACTCTGCCTTTCCATGCTGCTAAGAACACGTTATTAGATCTTGCTCTCCTTGTCCTATTTGGTTACATAAGTACCCAATTTTCTTTTGACACAACAAGTCCCATTGTTGACTCATTGAAAAAATTGTATTTGCCACTACTACTGAACAAATAGAAGAAGCACATCTTCATTGTTTAGAATTTACCTCTTTACATATTATTTGTTTCTCCATGTTTTGTTCCAAATGACATTTTGCACATGCACATTAATATTTTTCTGTCAACAATTTTGATGAGCAGGAGTAATAAATGACAGAGAGTAGAAACAATGGAGCAATACCTATCAAAGAAAGTGGGAAAAGAATTACCATAAAAAACAGAAAAGCTCAAACCATGAGCGGGAAAAGTTTTTTGGGAGGGAAGTTTTTTCACTCTCTTTAATTTCCTCCCAAGTGCATTGGCTGCTCTGACAACCGAAAAATCCGGTCGAAAATAAAAAATACACCTACATTGAATGCATGACATTCACATTCAAAATAAAGAAAAGTTTTAATCTTTCATTTTTGCAAATTAAAATTTGATTTACAAGGTTTCTAATGTTATGTTGGTCCTTCTCTCATTGGAGGAGAGAGATTTTTCATTCTAGCCAAAAGGCCCCAAAATGAGCTTCGATTCTCCCTAATGTTCATCCCATTATTCACGGGTTACTACATTAGTTTGACGATATATAAATGTTAATCATTTATTGCAATGTTAGAAGATAGAAGATTGTACTTGGAATACTATTTGGGATAGTTCTAAAAGCTCGCAGTTGTACCGGGATGGGCGACCCTTTTTTTCTATATCAAGGCATGCTTCTCCATCCACGCCTTATTCATCGCTCTTGTGTGCTTCATAATTGTTTCTTTATCTTCTAATACAAGCACCTTAATGAGGCATACTTTGTCCACAAGATTTTGTCCACAAGAGATGACAAAACATAGCCCACTTCATTTATCCTGTGGTAAATAAATTATGAGTTATGAAGAAAGACAAAACATACTGCACCATCCTAAGTCAAAGAGATTTAAGACATATATTCTCATAATGTGTATGTTCCCTTACCTGTTTAAGTGAGCTATAACTATGAGGACCTCCCCCTCACTATCCTAATTGAATTCAATAAGGATAGCGTCAACGCACGGATGTAACATTCTTGAATGCTACAGTCACCGCAAACCTAATTAGTCACAAAACTATTTTAAAAACTTAACACTACATTCAAAAAGTTAGTAATTTAAGATAACTCACATTTACTAATCTCCTCCATCCATGCCACAATGCGATGATTGACATCCCACACATAACATCTTGTTGGACATAAATTCCCACTCCATGTCTTTGATCACATTCTCAAACTCCTCATTTTTCATTTGGCCATATGTCATCCCATGTACTAACATCGTCCTGTGATACTTCTCTAATAGGATTGTGGGATGAGGAGATTAGAAAATGAATCTGCATCAATCAACAACATAACCATTTGTGTAGAATTCCCTTGTCAGCTTCTTGTACCTAAATTTCACTCTTCGTATAGAGAGGTTAGGCACAAGTATGCACAAGGGAATAGGTGGCAAAGGAGTGATTTCTTCACTTGCAATGTACACATAGAGGTTGTGCTTTCCAATCATAAAAATACCTTATGCAACATTACTTAAAAGGTGGATAACAATTACCTTTACTCTGTTTAGACTGTCCTACAAGATTTCTAGTCACAAACGAGTTGCATGTGTGACCATGTAGTGGTCTTCATTCTTGCCTTCTTTTTCAGTTCCCTCTTCCACCTCTTCTATTTCCCTTGTTTGTTTAATGGATTTCTAAGAAGCACATTTTTTTGTAGACTTAGAATATCTATTTGGAATTTTTCATGGAGGTATCCAAAGATTAGCTTCTTCTTCTTGCACTATTTTCCTCTTCTTCTTTGTGCTTCTTACTTCTTGGCTTACTTGTCGCGCACGCTTTGGAGATTTAATTACATGTTGGGTTTTAATTTAATGTGGATTAATCTAAATACAATGACATATATAAGATAAATTAATCTCAGTAAAACCAAACAAATAAACATAGTTGCAAAGGTAACAATAGATATAAAAACACTTGTGCAATCTTTTGCTGGCCATACAATGATATAGCCTTTTCTTTGATTTAATATGAGGATATCACCATCTTCAAGGGGAAAAGGAAGGGGTACTTCTCCCACTTTGACATCTTCAATCGACATGCCAACATACCCAAGGCGGCAATGGAATTACATGAACGGTATCAACAGTGGCGTTTACATGCAACACGGTGCCAGTAGTTACTTTCACGCAATTAAATGTTAAAAACACCCATGTCCCTTCTTCGAGTTGAGGAGGCACCATGCAGAAAAGAAAAAAGAGAAAGATAGAGAAAAGTTAGTGGACAAACAAGAGAAGAGAGAGAAAAGTAAGAGGTTGCTAAATAAAATAGAAAAGAAGGAGATTGGAAGAGAAAAGAAAGAGAACAAGCAAACAAAGTGAAAAATAATAGAGAGATCAAAAAACAAAGAGAAGAGAGAGAAAAGTAAGAGGTTGCTAAATAAAATAGAAAAGAAGGAGATTGGAAGAGAAAAGAAAGAGAACAAGCAAACAAAGTGAAAAATAATAGAGAGATCAAAAAAAGAAAGAGAAGATAAACAAAAAGAAAAAAGAAAGAGATATAAATAGAGAAACAAACAAACTTTTAGGGTAAAGAGAGTGTTGGAATTAGGGTTAGGGTTGCAACAATGCACACACAAAAGATAGAGAAGCTTGAGAGCACACAAACTCACTAGATTAAAATAATCAAATATGTGCCAGATACAAAAGATAAGTACACACCCCAAAATGAGTAAATAAGAGGGTGTACATACGTACGGGGGGGAAAACCTCCTAGTGAGGTAAAAAGTGCCCCGACAGCCCTAAGTGTGTTCACACACCTCACTACCATATAATGCTACAAACCCCCCCTGGAGTGATAATGTGAACATGTACAGGGTATGGCCGATCAATCCTAAAAAGTCAGTAAGCCCAAAGCTTTATGAAAAGCTTCAAACTTTTCACAAGGAAGAGCCTTTGTGTCATGTGTAGGCACAGAGACCACAAAGAGTCTTGACATAATGGTAATGTAACTCAATGTGCTTAGTGCGAGCATGAAACACTAGGTTCCTCATGTAAGTGCTAATGCGCTCTGGCTATCAATGAAAATTGTAGTGCTAGACGACTGTCCAACACCCAAATTAGCCATAAGACGTCTGAGCCACACACACTCAACTGTGGCTGTAGAAGCTGCCCTGTACTCAGCTTCACAACTGGAAGTGGCCACTGTAGGCTACTTCTTGCTGAGCCATGATATACATGAATCACCAAGGTGAAAGCAAAACCCACTAGTGGACACTCGTGTGTCATAACATCCAGTTGAATCTAAATCACTGAAAGCATGCAGCTATGACTCACCCCCCTTTGGATAAAATAATCCAAAATACTGAGTGTCTTGTAAATAGGGGAAAACCCGCTTAACAGCTTGCCAATGCTTCATACCTAGGCTATGCATAAATCTGCTCAACTGTGAGACTGCATACTATATATCTGGTTCGCGTTGCACACATAAAGAAAGGATCCAACAACCTACTGATACAAACTAACATCAAAATAGTCTCCTGCATCTTGAAGACTAAGTCGAGTACCTGTATCCATACGTGTAGCCATAGGTTTACAATCTTCAAGATTAAACCTCTTCAATAGCTTCTGTATATATATTTGGACTGTAGCATAACAATGCCATCATTGCGCTGAATAAACTGAATCCCCAAATAGTAATGCAAGGGCCCCATATCTGACATCTCAAACGATGACTACAAATCAGCCTTAAAGGCTAAAATCTGATCTATATCGGGTCTCATGAGTAGCATGTCATCAACCTATAGAACGATGACCAAAAATGTTTTCTTTACTTCTCTTCACATACATGGTACTCTTTGTTGGACTGTTGCAAAAATCATTTGCAACCAAGTATGCATGAATCTTCTCGTACCATGCTCTAGGAGCCTGCTTAAGGCCATAAAGAGCCTTTTTCAACCTGCATACTTTAGACTCTTCTCCTTTTACAGCAAAACCAAGAGGCTGCGATACATACATGTCCTCATGTAAATCACCATTCAAGAGTGCAGTCTTAATGTCCAACTGATGTACATTCCACCCATGATGTGCTGCCAAAGCAATGAGACACCTAATGGTAGTCATACGAGATGTGGATGCAAAGGTCTCATCATAATCAATACCCTTTTACTGGGTATACCCCTTTGCAACAAGTTTGGCCTTGTAGCGATCAATGCTACTATTTGCTTTGCGTTTTAACTTGTAAACCCACTTAGTACCAATGGCCTTCTTGCCATGAGGTAGATCTGTCAAATACCAAGTGTCATTCTTGATGAGTATAGAGTTATACTCATCCTGCATAGCATGCATCCATCATCATCGAAGGAAACAGGTTCCTCCTCATTACATAAAGTAGAAATGAGAACATGATCCACATGAGAATAATCTGCATGATGAGAACTTGCACGAGTTTTGCTAGGTAAAGAAGCTGCCAACTTGTTATCCCTCAATGTTTGCACAAGCCATTTTGGCATACGCCTAGATTCTTCTATGGCTTCTCTCTCCTCATCCACTACATCCTCGATAATTGCCTCATCAAAAGGCTGATTTGCAGGCCGATTTTTCACATGCAAAGGCTCAATTTCAGGACTTGGTTGAGCATTCAATTGCTCTATTTACTAGTTCCAATAGCAGATCAAGAAAATGTGCTAATAGCAGATGTGGGCCCAACACGCCGAGTGTTAGCACCAGATACATATACCCACAGGTTCTTGGCCACCAGAAAATGACGCATCATATATACCCACATGGGATAGTTGGTTCCATCCAACTTATCCTCAAAAAAACGAATAGCATGCCAAACGATTCGTTGGTGTTTCTAGACATGCTGTGCATCAAAGGAATATAGAGGCTGAAGTGTATCTGACACAGGGATTACCTACAAGGGATTCAAGGTACTTCAAATGTCAGTAGAGGGATGTGCAAACTTACCAGAAGCAGGTTGTTGAATCGTCAGGGGCAGAGTAAGCAAGCGTGTCAGAATCAGTTGATCGGAAGCTAACATTGAATCAGCAGGTTGGATGCTGATGTGAAGTCAGTGAGTCTGAAGGTGACTACTAAAGATAAGAAATCCTAAAGGTGAAGTCAGTGAGTCTGAAGGTGACTACTAAAGATAAGAAATCCTAAACAAAAAATTAGAATTCTGAATGTAGAGCGAAGTGTTGAATGCTGAAGGCCGAGAGCCACGTGCTAAAAGGGAGAGTAAAACGCTGAGTACTAAAGACTGAAACCAAACATTAAATGCAGAAAGTAACTAAGGCAATTCTAACTAACACAGTTAAATGAGAATCAAAGCAAAATCAACTAATGCAAGAGTCAAATGCTCAAGAAGAATGCTAAGAAGCTGACTGTTCAAACCTAATGGACACAGAGGTCCAATGTCAAAAGAAAACGGAATGACTAAATAGCAGCAGCAGCAAGAGTTGTATCAGCTCAAAAACTCTCATGTAAGCTTAGTAAAGTGTTAGTGCGGGGGTGTGCCCTGAATGTATGACACAAGGCAGAAACCTTAGGTTTGAGAGAAAGTGTGTAGAGCGAGATCTTACTTAGAACATGCAGCAACGCCAACAATGAGATAAAGAGGAACATAATAAGAGCTCTATAATGCCTGATCTAAAACTTGCACTAGGACAATGTTTGGCGACGAAGAGCTATTGACTAAGAGGCCAAACTCTAAACCCTAGGCACTATCTTTAAAATAACACTACTAATGTGGGATGTGAAAGGAGATGCTCTGCACACTAACTCAGAAAAAACACACAGCCTCACTAAAGGGCGATGTCACCCTTAGTGAGGGGGTGGAGGGCTGACGGAGAGAAAGATAGAGAGAGAGGAGGAGGAGGAGACGAAGGAGAGGTGTACACGAGAGAGAGAGAGAGAGAGAGAGTTCAGTGAGGACCCCCCCACTAAGGGCAACATCACCCTTAGTGAGAGGGGGGTCCACCCCCCTCACTAAGGGCAACCGGGTTCGCCCCCCTTGGTGAGGGAGGTCCACCCCCCCTCACTAAGGGCAACCGGGTTCGCCCCCCTTGGTGAACCCCCTCACTAAGGGCAACCTATTCACCTCCCTCATTAATAATGTTAATTTTGTAATTACAAAATTATTAATTAAACTTATTTAATTAAAATATCAAGGATAAAATAATGTTATTTATAATTAAAATAATTTATATTATTTATAGATAATATTAGTTATGGTGTCATGGATGTGTAAATTTCATGCAATGACACCAATGTCATAAACCCAACCCACAATGACACCAATGCCATAAGCCCAACCACAATGGTGGGTATGAATAAGCATAGCCCTACATGTACCAAGATGCTCAATCTAACAATGATGCATCATCAATGAAAGATATACTGAAGAAATATGTACACTGATTGATCGAAACAATCAAAACCCTAATCAATGAAAGATGTACTGAAGAAATATGTACACTGGTTGATCGAGACAATCAAAACCCTAATCATCACTAAACTTTCCTACTTAAAGAGTGAAGATATTCTACAAGATTGTAGGCCAAGTAGAACCATATAATGGTAGAGTGGACACTTGTTACATGACTTTCTAATTAGCAAGTGTGATTTTTACACTAAGTTAATGCATTTAGAGGATAGTTGCATCTAAATTCAAGGTCTAATAAGGAAAATGAAACTCTTATACTAGGCCTCGCATAGCGTCCAGTAAGAGTGATCGTAAAAGAGGAGATGCTATCACCAAGAATTCCAAGTACTAAGTGGAATAATGGGCTATCCACTTCCAAGAATTATGAATTTAATCACAATAGTGTGGCCACCACGTACAAGATAGCTAAACAAATCATTATTTATGGGAGTTAGTTATGTAACCATTTATTATTAAAAATAAATTTTAGATTTTATCTATTAATGACACTATTTATAATGATTGAAGAATATTTTATGATTGTCAAAAATAATATATTTTTTTAGAAAAATGAATATAATTTTTAAAATACTATTTTAATATGTATAGATTTAGAGTTTACAATTCAAATTTATTTTCATTAGTTTGTTGTGTGTTTATGAGTTGTTTTTGTGAGATATAGTACTTTGCAAATAGAGATCTCTTTCTCTTCTATCTTCTTTTAGTCTTTGTTTTTGTTTATTTAGCATGGAGAACACATCTTTTCACATTTTTGTAAGAGGTTTAGAGACTGATCCTATTGTTAGGACTCTGCATGGACGTTTTTATATTACTAAACCTAATGATTATGTTGGAATGTTATGTACTTATTTTGGATTAAAAGTTTTTGCAATCAAACCACAAGATGGTGGTGTAGATCATCTTATATCTATCCAATCAGCTAGACGCACTAGATAGGAACACTAGATAGGAACCATGGTATATCTTTGATAAAGACATAACAATAGAATACCTTAATCAAGAAACACTACAACAAGCACACCAAATCAAGTCATTATTGATCTTACAATAGAAGATTCTCCCATAGGCACACCCTATCAGAAGAGTGTGGTCAAATACTTATTATTTGAGGAATCTCATGCAGGTGTTCTTTGTAGAATGATATTAGCAAGCACACATATTGAGAAGGTGGAAAATTTACAATGGCAATGTGGCTTTTGAGTCACCAAATGTATGTGATCCTTCGGCCACTGCAAGGAATGAAGCAAGCACATGATGGCCATTATTGGGTGAAACCTACAGAGAGTCACGTAAAGTTTATGGGAGTAGTCTGAAAAGAGTTATTGTGGAGGCTTGTTTGAGAAAACTTATGCCTTGTGTGGAAGCAAGACAATGAACGACACATGGAATACAACATCGTGGATTAGTAAGCTTATTACCTTAGCTCAATTTTAGTAAAACTTGATTAAGAAGAGTATTTATTAGGACTTCATATTTTTTAAAATAATAGGCAAGCTCACATAGAAGCTTCCCTCGTTGGGCTTAACATCGGATGGATATGGCTCTCTGGCTTATATCAACTAATGCAAGAGTCAAATGCTCAAGAAGCATGAGTGGTGCTACAGTAAAATATTGTAAGCCTCATGATCCACATATGACTAGATTGATGATACATCAAGGGGAACATTTGCAAAGTGGCACATCAAGGCAAGCATTGCAAAAGATTAGAAAACTTGTGTAAGAGGCCGTTTTAGAGGTGGCTACAAGTGGTCCAAGGAAGATACAAATGGATATCACCAAACAACTTGTATTGGATACAGTTGTTAGAAAGCATACAAAGGACGGATCAAACATTAGCAACATGGAGTTGTCACTATTATTGGAACACGTGCATCCCTAATTCAATGTCAAAGGTAATATTAGCTCTATATTGATTTTAATTTTTGTATTGTTCTTATTAACTTAATTTACATAGTTTGTTAAGTTGTCCAATTATCTTGTAGATTCAAGAGGATGGTATGAGCTTCTAGAATCAATGGTACAGTAGTGTAAGGTGCAGAGTCTAGTATCCTAGAATTGAAGAGAGACAATGCACTTTTGAGTTCTTCCATGGTAGTCATTTTCGTGGGCAATATTTGGACAAGTTGGAACGGTGTTACGTGTTTAAAATGTCAACCCCACAGGGCCCGCATCGCATTTAGACCTCACGAACCGTATGCACCAAACAAGAGATAGTGATTTGAGAAGGACGGGTTTGTTTTGCTCACGTCAAGTGTGTTCAGGGATGGACAATAATGGCTGCACATGTATATGATCTAAGGTACAGTTTGGTCTTGTAAAATTAGTAAAAAAATTGATCTTGTTTTCAACTATTTTACAACTATTCTATGATGGCCTACAACTTGCAATAGCTTGTGACAATTGCTTCTTGTGAAACGAAAGAGGAAGACATAGTGACACAAGTTCTATTTTGGGAGATGATTAACAATGATTAACAAGTTCTATTTTGGGAGATGATTAACAATGTTGTGGTGCACAAAGGCTTTCCCAAACCAGATTTTTTTGGCTTCATGGCTGATGAGGCTGGAGCCAACTAGAGGGCACGGGCAGTAAGACAGTCTATAACAATAGACCACATAATATATTGGAAGGTCTGAGCGGTCGTGTCTTTTTCATTGTTGGGAACAAAGCTTGAACATCCATATAGTACAATATGTAGTCAGGAATTTTCAAGAAGAGCCCAAGTGATCAATGGTGTTGTGCATTGAGTGAAGAAGAGGCACTTTTGAAATATAGACACATTAGATCATGGGGTGGATGAATGGTAAAGTCATTGTGATGCAAACTTACCAGCCATGGATTGTTGGCTTAGTTGGTAGCATACTAGATATCCCCATTGGAGGAAGCACCTTTTAGGGCTAAGTATTACTTTCTTGGATTTGAAAACATATAGCTTGCATTTAGAATCTCAATTGTTAAGTTAATCTTTTGTTATGCAATGTGGTTGGAGCTTACAACTTGGATTCTCATCATTTAACTTCATCTCCTGTTATAGATGTGGACAATGCCACTTTGTCACACATGTCAACCACCAACCTAGCATAAACTAAACATGCAAGCTAATTATCAGGAGAGGGTTTCAAGGGAACCATCTCTTTATATGATGCTGTTTTTTCAGTTCTCGCTAATGCCCTCAAGAAATCCACAAAGAAGCACACATTCATGCAAGGTAAATATCATGGACCACGCCCTACAATATCAAATCTAATGGAGAAGGGTAGAACATCGAAAGCTCCAAGTACATCAACCACTAGCAAATTGGTGAGGGTCAAAGGCACAAAACGATATTAGAGCTAAGTAACCTAGAATGGCTATCAACCAGGGTTCAAAGCCAAGGACTCTCGACGTAGACATTTATCGAGAGCGCTCGGCCTTTGAACAAGAGCGTTTGATCTTCAAGCAAGAGCTCGAAGATCTACGTTTGACCGTTGGAAGGTTTAGATTAGTCCTACAGCCCAACCATCTTTAACGGTGCACATCATTTGGTTTGGAGTAACCCCCTATAGTCTTAACGATTAGCACGACTTATCTAGTCTTTCAGTACTCCGTCTAGATCGTACTACTTATCTAGCGATTAACGCTACTTTCTAGTAGGTAAAGATCTCTTCTAGTGGCTGCATAGGTAGTGGCTAGTCCAAATCGTTGGTGGGGGAAGCAGTGAGTGGCACACCAATGCATGTGCAACCAAACTATATTGGTGATAACATTACAGTTAGCCGACATTGAAAACCCATCATGTCCCGATTTTCAGATCAAGATAGGGGCTAGTAGACCATATTGTGCATGCAAGCGTCCTTATTTTGTGTATTTGCGTATTTTTAGGTTAGAGCAAACCATAATATGTTTATACATCAACCCACTCTAAAAAAGGAGAACCTAATGTGAGAATGTTCAACAGTAGGAGGACAATTTGAAAAGGACCTTGTACTGTTGATGATATTATACCGTTGTTTTGAAAATGTCCTTCATTTGCGATAATAAAATGTTCTTTATATCATGGTTCTATCAACTCTCTATGAAGGT